>NW_027469520.1:0-113059 GCF_051020765.1 Lasioglossum baleicum
GGCTAGTCGAGTAAAAACACGTGCGAGAGGATGCATCCCGCAGGCTAGTCGAGTAAAAACACGTGCGAGGTTTTGTGGGATGCGCATGCGCAGGTTTTGTGGGATGCGCATGCGCAGGTTTTTTGGGATGCGCATGCGCAGGTTTTTTGAGATGCCCATGGCTAGTCGAGTAAAAACACGTGCGACAGGATGCATCCCGCAGGCTAGTCGAGTAAAAACACGTGCGAGAGGATGCATCCCGCAGGCTAGTCGAGCAAAACACGTGCGAGAGGATGCATCCCGCAGACTAGTCGAGTAAAAACACGTGCGAGAGGATGCTTCCCGCAGGCTAGTCGAGTAAAAACACGTGCGAGAGATGCATCCCGCAGGCTAGTCGAGTAAAAACACGTGCGAGGTTTTGTGGGATGCGCATGCGCAGGTTTTGTGGGATGCGCATGCGCAGGTTTTTGGGATGCGCATGGCTAGTCGAGCAAAAAACACGTGCGAGAGGATGCATCCCGCAGGCTAGTCGAGCAAAAACACGTGCGAGAGGATGCATCCCGCAGGCTAGTCGAGCAAAAACACGTGCGAGAGGATGCATCCCGCAGGCTAGTCGAGCAAAAACACGTGCGAGAGGATGCATCCGCAGGCTAGTCGAGTAAAAACACGTGCGAGAGGATGCATCCCGCAGGCTACTCGAGTAAAAACACGTGCGAGAGGATGCATCCCGCAGGCTAGTCGAGTAAAAACACGAGCGAGGTTTTGTGGGATGCGCATGCGCAGGTTTTTTGGGATGCGCATGATTAGTCGAGCAAAAACACGTGCGAGAGGATGCATCCCGCAGGCTAGTCGAGCAAAAACACGTGCGAGAGGATGCATCCCGCAGGCTAGTCGAGCAAAAACACGTGCGAGAGGATGTATCCCGCAGGCTAGTCGAGTAAAAACACGTGCGGGAGGATGCATCCCGCAGGCTAGTCGAGTAAAAACACGTGCGAGAGGATGCATCCCGCAGGCTAGTCGAGTAAAAACACGTGCGAGAGGATGCATCCCGCAGGCTAGTCGAGTAAAAACACGTGCGAGAGGATGCATCCCGCAGGCTAGTCGAGTAAAAAACACGTGCGAAGTTTTGTGGGATGCGCATGCGCAGGTTTTGTGGGATGCGCATGCGCAGGTTTTTTGGGATGCGCATGACTAGTCGAGTAAAAACACGTGCGAGAGGATGCATCCCGCAGGCTAGTCGAGTAAAAACACGTGCGGGAGGATGCATCCCGCAGGCTAGTCGAGTAAAAACACGTGCGAGAGGATGCATCCCACAGGCTAGTCGAGCAAAAACACGTGCGAGAGGATGCATCCCGCAGGCTAGTCGATTAAAAACACGTGCGAGAGGATGAATCCCGCAGGCTAGTCGAGTAAAAACACGTGCGAGAGGATGCATCCCGCAGGCTAGTCGAGCAAAAACACGTGCGAGAGGATGCATCCCGCAGGCTAGTCGAGTAAAAACACGTGCGAGAGGACGCATCCCGCAGGCTAGTCGAGTAAAAACACGTGCGAGAGGATGCATCCCGCAGGGTAGTCGAGTAAAAACACGTGCGAGGTTTTGTGGGATGCGCATGCGCAGGTTTTGTGGGATGCGCATGCGCAGGTTTTTTGGGATGCGCATGCGCAGGTTTTTTGGGATGCGCATGACTAGTCGAGTTAAAACACGTGCGAGAGGATGCGTCCCGCAGGCTAGTCGAGCAAATACACGTGCGAGAGGATGCATCCCGCAGGCTAGTCGAGCAAAAACACGTGCGAGAGGATGCATCCCGCAGGCTAGTCGAGCAAAAACACGTGCGAGAGGATGTATCCCGCAGGCTAGTCGAGTAAAAACACGTGCGGGAGGATGCATCCCGCAGGCTAGTCGAGTAAAAACACGTGCGAGAGGATGCATCCCGCAGGCTAGTCGAGCAAAAACACGTGCGAGAGGATGTATCCCGCAGGCTAGTCGAGTAAAAACACGTGCGAGAGGATGAATCCCGCAGGCTAGTCGAGTAAAAACACGTGCGAGAGGATGCATCCCGCAGGCTAGTCGAGCAAAAACACGTGAAAAAGAATGCATCCCGCAGGCTAGTCGAGTAAAAACACGTGCGAGAGGATGCATCCCGCAGGCTAGTCGAGTAAAAACACGTGCGAGAGGATGCATCCCGCAGGGTAGTCGAGTAAAAACACGTGCGAGAGGATGCATCCCGCAGGCTAGTCGAGTAAAAACACGTGCGAGAGGATGCATCCCGCAGGCTAGTCGAGCAAAAACACGTGCGAGAGGATGCATCCCGCAGGCTAGTCGAGTAAAAACACGTGCGAGAGGATGCATCCCGCAGGCTAGTCGAGTAAAAACACGTGCGAGAGGATGCATCCCGCAGGCTAGTCGAGTAAAAACACGTGCGAGAGGATGCATCCCGCAGGCTAGTCGACTAAAAACACGTGCGAGGTTTTGTGGGATGCGCATGCGCAGGCTTTTTGGGATGCGCATGGCTAGTCGAGCATAAACACGTGCGAGAGGATGCATCCCGCAGGGTAGTCGAGTAAAAACACGTGCGAGAGGATGCATCCCGCAGGCTAGTCGAGCACAAACACGTGCGATAGGATGCATCCCGCAGGCTAGTCGAGTAAAAAGACGTGCGAGAGGATGCATCCCGCAGGCTAGTCGAGCAAAAACACGTGCGAGAGGATGCATCCCGCAGGCTAGTCGAGTAAAAACACGTGCGAGAGGATGAATCCCGCAGGCTAGTCGAGTAAAAACACGTGCGAGAGGATGCATCCCGCAGTCTAGTCGAGTAAAAACACGTGCGAGAGGATGCATCCCGCAGGCTAGTCGAGTAAAAACACGTGCGAGAGGATGCATCCCGCAGGCTAGTCGAGTAAAAACACGTGCGAGGTTTTGTGGGATGCGCATGCGCAGGTTTTTTGGGATGCGCATGGCTAGTCGAGCAAAAACACGTGCGAGAGGATGCATCCCGCAGGGTAGTCGAGTAAAAACTCGTGCGAGAGGATGCATCCCGCCGGCTAGTCGAGTAAAAACACGTGCGAGAGGATGCATCCCGCAGGCTAGTCGAGTAAAAACACGTGCGGGAGGATGCATCCCGCAGGCTAGTCGAGTAAAAACACGTGCGAGAGGATGCATCCCGCAGGCTACTCGAGTAAAAACACGTGCGAGAGGATGCATCCCGCAGGCTAGTCGAGTAAAAACACGAGCGAGGTTTTGTGGGATGCGCATGCGCAGGTTTTGTGGGATGCGCATGCGCAGGTTTTTTGGGATGCGCATGGCTAGTCGAGCAAAAACACGTGCGAGAGGATGCATCCCGCAGGGTAGTCGAGTAAAAACACGTGCGAGAGGATGCATCCCGCAGGCTAGTCGAGTAAAAACACGTGCGAGAGGATGCATCCCGCAGGCTAGTCGAGCAAAAACACGTGCGAGAGGATGCATCCCGCAGGCTAGTCGAGTAAAAACACGTGCGAGAGGATGCATCCCGCAGGCTAGTCGAGCACAAACACGTGCGAGAGGATGCATCCCGCAGGCTAGTCGAGTAAAAACACGTGCGAGAGGATGCATCCCGCAGGCTAGTCGAGTAAAAACACGTGCGAGGTTTTGTGGGATGCGCATGCGCAGGTTTTGTGGGATGCGCATGCGCAGGTTTTTTGGAATGCGCATGGCTAGTCGAGCAAAAACACGTGCGAGAGGATGCATCCCGCAGGGTAGTCGAGTAAAAACACGTGCGAGAGGATGCATCCCGCCGGCTAGTCGAGTAAAAACACGTGCGAGAGGATGCATCCCGCAGGCTAGTCGAGCAAAAACACGTGCGAGAGGATGCATCCCGCAGGCTAGTCGAGCAAAAACACGTGCGAGAGGATGCATCCCGCAGGCTAGTCGAGCAAAAACACGTGCGAGAGGATGCATCCCGCAGGCTAGTCGAGCAAAAACACGTGCGAGAGGATGCATCCCGAAGGCTAGTCGAGCAAAAACACGTGCGAGAGGATGCATCCCGCAGGCTAGTCGAGTAAAAACACGTGCGAGAGGATGCATCCCGCAGTCTAGTCGAGTAAAAACACGTGCGAGAGGATGCATCCCGCAGGCTAGTCGAGTAAAAACACGTGCGAGAGGATGCATCCCGCAGGCTAGTCGAGTAAAAACACGTGCGAGGTTTTGTGGGATGCGCATGCGCAGGTTTTTTGGGATGCGCATGGCTAATCGAGCAAAAACACGTGCGAGAGGATGCATCCCGCAGGGTAGTCGAGTAAAAACACGTGCGAGAGGATGCATCCCGCAGGCTAGTCGAGCAAAAACACGTGCGAGAGGATGCATCCCGCAGACTAGTCGAGTAAAAACACGTGCGAGAGGATGCTTCCCGCAGGCTAGTCGAGTAAAAACACGTGCGAGAGGATGCATCCCGCAGGCTAGTCGAGTAAAAACACGTGCGAGGTTTTGTGGGATGCGCATGCGCAGGTTTTGTGGGATGCGCATGCGCAGGTTTTTTGGGATGCGCATGCGCAGGTTTTTTGAGATGCCCATGGCTAGTCGAGTAAAAACACGTGCGACAGGATGCATCCCGCAGGCTAGTCGAGTAAAAACACGTGCGAGAGGATGCATCCCGCAGGCTAGTCGAGCAAAAACACGTGCGAGAGGATGCATCCCGCAGACTAGTCGAGTAAAAACACGTGCGAGAGGATGCTTCCCGCAGGCTAGTCGAGTAAAAACACGTGCGAGAGGATGCATCCCGCAGGCTAGTCGAGTAAAAACACGTGCGAGGTTTTGTGGGATGCGCATGCGCAGGTTTTGTGGGATGCGCATGCGCAGGTTTTTTGGGATGCGCATGGCTAGTCGAGCAAAAACACGTGCGAGAGGATGCATCCCGCAGGCTAGTCGAGCAAAAACACGTGCGAGAGGATGCATCCCGCAGGCTAGTCGAGCAAAAACACGTGCGAGAGGATGCATCCCGCAGGCTAGTCGAGCAAAAACACGTGCGAGAGGATGCATCCCGCAGGCTAGTCGAGTAAAAACACGTGCGAGAGGATGCATCCCGCAGGCTACTCGAGTAAAAACACGTGCGAGAGGATGCATCCCGCAGGCTAGTCGAGTAAAAACACGAGCGAGGTTTTGTGGGATGCGCATGCGCAGGTTTTTTGGGATGCGCATGATTAGTCGAGCAAAAACACGTGCGAGAGGATGCATCCCGCAGGCTAGTCGAGCAAAAACACGTGCGAGAGGATGCATCCCGCAGGCTAGTCGAGCAAAAACACGTGCGAGAGGATGTATCCCGCAGGCTAGTCGAGTAAAAACACGTGCGGGAGGATGCATCCCGCAGGCTAGTCGAGTAAAAACACGTGCGAGAGGATGCATCCCGCAGGCTAGTCGAGTAAAAACACGTGCGAGAGGATGCATCCCGCAGGCTAGTCGAGTAAAAACACGTGCGAGAGGATGCATCCCGCAGGCTAGTCGAGTAAAAACACGTGCGAAGTTTTGTGGGATGCGCATGCGCAGGTTTTGTGGGATGCGCATGCGCAGGTTTTTTGGGATGCGCATGACTAGTCGAGTAAAAACACGTGCGAGAGGATGCATCCCGCAGGCTAGTCGAGTAAAAACACGTGCGGGAGGATGCATCCCGCAGGCTAGTCGAGTAAAAACACGTGCGAGAGGATGCATCCCACAGGCTAGTCGAGCAAAAACACGTGCGAGAGGATGCATCCCGCAGGCTAGTCGATTAAAAACACGTGCGAGAGGATGAATCCCGCAGGCTAGTCGAGTAAAAACACGTGCGAGAGGATGCATCCCGCAGGCTAGTCGAGCAAAAACACGTGCGAGAGGATGCATCCCGCAGGCTAGTCGAGTAAAAACACGTGCGAGAGGACGCATCCCGCAGGCTAGTCGAGTAAAAACACGTGCGAGAGGATGCATCCCGCAGGGTAGTCGAGTAAAAACACGTGCGAGGTTTTGTGGGATGCGCATGCGCAGGTTTTGTGGGATGCGCATGCGCAGGTTTTTTGGGATGCGCATGCGCAGGTTTTTTGGGATGCGCATGACTAGTCGAGTTAAAACACGTGCGAGAGGATGCGTCCCGCAGGCTAGTCGAGCAAATACACGTGCGAGAGGATGCATCCCGCAGGCTAGTCGAGCAAAAACACGTGCGAGAGGATGCATCCCGCAGGCTAGTCGAGCAAAAACACGTGCGAGAGGATGTATCCCGCAGGCTAGTCGAGTAAAAACACGTGCGGGAGGATGCATCCCGCAGGCTAGTCGAGTAAAAACACGTGCGAGAGGATGCATCCCGCAGGCTAGTCGAGCAAAAACACGTGCGAGAGGATGTATCCCGCAGGCTAGTCGAGTAAAAACACGTGCGAGAGGATGAATCCCGCAGGCTAGTCGAGTAAAAACACGTGCGAGAGGATGCATCCCGCAGGCTAGTCGAGCAAAAACACGTGAAAAAGAATGCATCCCGCAGGCTAGTCGAGTAAAAACACGTGCGAGAGGATGCATCCCGCAGGCTAGTCGAGTAAAAACACGTGCGAGAGGATGCATCCCGCAGGGTAGTCGAGTAAAAACACGTGCGAGAGGATGCATCCCGCAGGCTAGTCGAGTAAAAACACGTGCGAGAGGATGCATCCCGCAGGCTAGTCGAGCAAAAACACGTGCGAGAGGATGCATCCCGCAGGCTAGTCGAGTAAAAACACGTGCGAGAGGATGCATCCCGCAGGCTAGTCGAGTAAAAACACGTGCGAGAGGATGCATCCCGCAGGCTAGTCGAGTAAAAACACGTGCGAGAGGATGCATCCCGCAGGCTAGTCGACTAAAAACACGTGCGAGGTTTTGTGGGATGCGCATGCGCAGGCTTTTTGGGATGCGCATGGCTAGTCGAGCATAAACACGTGCGAGAGGATGCATCCCGCAGGGTAGTCGAGTAAAAACACGTGCGAGAGGATGCATCCCGCAGGCTAGTCGAGCACAAACACGTGCGATAGGATGCATCCCGCAGGCTAGTCGAGTAAAAAGACGTGCGAGAGGATGCATCCCGCAGGCTAGTCGAGCAAAAACACGTGCGAGAGGATGCATCCCGCAGGCTAGTCGAGTAAAAACACGTGCGAGAGGATGAATCCCGCAGGCTAGTCGAGTAAAAACACGTGCGAGAGGATGCATCCCGCAGTCTAGTCGAGTAAAAACACGTGCGAGAGGATGCATCCCGCAGGCTAGTCGAGTAAAAACACGTGCGAGAGGATGCATCCCGCAGGCTAGTCGAGTAAAAACACGTGCGAGGTTTTGTGGGATGCGCATGCGCAGGTTTTTTGGGATGCGCATGGCTAGTCGAGCAAAAACACGTGCGAGAGGATGCATCCCGCAGGGTAGTCGAGTAAAAACTCGTGCGAGAGGATGCATCCCGCCGGCTAGTCGAGTAAAAACACGTGCGAGAGGATGCATCCCGCAGGCTAGTCGAGCAAAAACACGTGCGAGAGGATGCATCCCGCAGGCTAGTCGAGCAAAAACACGTGCGAGAGGATGCATCCCGCAGGCTAGTCGAGCAAAAACACGTGCGAGAGGATGCATCCCGAAGGCTAGTCGAGCAAAAACACGTGCGAGAGGATGCATCCCGCAGGCTAGTCGAGTAAAAACACGTGCGAGAGGATGCATCCTGCAGGCTAGTCGAGTAAAAACACGTGCGGGAGGATGCATCCCGCAGGCTAGTCGAGTAAAAACACGTGCGAGAGGATGCATCCCGCAGGCTAGTCGAGCAAAAACACGTGCGAGAGGATGCATCCCGCAGGCTAGTCGAGTAAAAACACGTGCGAGAGGATGAATCCCGCAGGCTAGTCGAGTAAAAACACGTGCGAGAGGATGCATCCCGCAGGCTAGTCGAGCAAAAACACGTGCGAGAGGATGCATCCCGCAGGCTGGTCGAGCAAAAACACGTGCGAGAGGATGCATCCCGCAGGCTAGTCGAGTAAAAACACGTGCGAGAGGATGCATCCTGCAGGCTAGTCGAGTAAAAACACGTGCGAGAGGATGCATCCCGCAGGCTAGTCGAGTAAAAACACGTGCGAGAGGATGCATCCCGCAGGCTAGTCGAGTAAAAACACGTGCGAGGTTTTGTGGGATGCGCATGCGCAGGTTTTGTGGGATGCGCATGCGCAGGTTTTTTGGGATGCGCATGGCTAGTCGAGCAAAAACACGTGTGAGAGTATGCATCCCGCAGGGTAGTCGAGTAAAAACACGTGCGAGAGGATGCATCCCGCAGGCTAGTCGAGTAAAAACACGTGCGAGAGGATGCATCCCGCAGGCTAGTCGAGCAAAAACACGTGCGAGAGGATGCATCCCGCAGGCTAGTCGAGTAAAAACACGTGCGAGAGGATGCATCCCGCAGGCTAGTCGAGCACAAACACGTGCGAGAGGATGCATCCCGCAGGCTAGTAGAGTAAAAACACGTGCGAGAGGATGCATCCCGCAGGCTAGTAGAGTAAAAACACGTGCGAGGTTTTGTGGGATGCGCATGCGCAGGTTTTGTGGGATGCGCATGCGCAGGTTTTTTGGAATGCGCATGGCTAGTCGAGCAAAAACACGTGCGAGAGGATGCATCCCGCAGGGTAGTCGAGTAAAAACACGTGCGAGAGGATGCATCCCGCCGGCTAGTCGAGTAAAAACACGTGCGAGAGGATGCATCCCGCAGGCTAGTCGAGCAAAAACACGTGCGAGAGGATGCATCCCGCAGGCTAGTCGAGCAAAAACACGTGCGAGAGGATGCATCCCGCAGGCTAGTCGAGCAAAAACACGTGCGAGAGGATGCATCCCGAAGGCTAGTCGAGCAAAAACACGTGCGAGAGGATGCATCCCGCAGGCTAGTCGAGCAAAAACACGTGCGAGAGGATGCATCCCGCAGACTAGTCGAGTAAAAACACGTGCGGGAGGATGCATCCCGCAGGCTAGTCGAGTAAAAACACGTGCAAGAGGATACTTCCCGCAGGCTAGTCGAGTAAAAAGACGTGCGAGAGGATGCATCCCGCAGGCTAGTCGAGCAAAAACACGTGCGAGAGGATGCATCCCGCAGGCTAGTCGAGTAAAAACACGTGCGAGAGGATGAATCCCGCAGGCTAGTCGAGTAAAAACACGTGCGAGAGGATGCATCCCGCAGTCTAGTCGAGTACAAACACGTGCGAGAGGATGCATCCCGCAGGCTAGTCGAGTAAAAACACGTGCGAGAGGATGCATCCCGCAGGCTAGTCGAGTAAAAACACGTGCGAGGTTTTGTGGGATGCGCATGCGCAGGTTTTTTGGGATGCGCATGGCTAGTCGAGCAAAAACACGTGCGAGAGGATGCATCCCGCAGGGTAGTCGAGTAAAAACACGTGCGAGAGGATGCATCCCGCCGGCTAGTCGAGTAAAAACACGTGCGAGAGGATGCATCCCGCAGGCTAGTCGAGCAAAAACACGTGCGAGAGGATGCATCCCGAAGGCTAGTCGAGCAAAAACACGTGCGAGAGGATGCATCCCGCAGGCTAGTCGAGCAAAAACACGTGCGAGAGGATGCATCCCGCAGGCTAGTCGAGTAAAAACACGTGCAAGAGGATACTTCCCGCAGGCTAGTCGAGTAAAAAGACGTGCGAGAGGATGCATCCCGCAGGCTAGTCGAGCAAAAACACGTGCGAGAGGATGCATCCCGCAGGCTAGTCGAGTAAAAACACGTGCGAGAGGATGAATCCCGCAGGCTAGTCGAGTAAAAACACGTGCGAGAGGATGCATCCCGCAGTCTAGTCGAGTAAAAACACGTGCGAGAGGATGCATCCCGCAGGCTAGTCGAGTAAAAACACGTGCGAGAGGATGCATCCCGCAGGCTAGTCGAGTAAAAACACGTGCGAGGTTTTGTGGTATGCGCATGCGCAGGTTTTGTGGGATGCGCATGCGCAGGTTTTTTGGGATGCGCATGCGCAGGTTTTTTGAGATGCCCATGGCTAGTCGAGTAAAAACACGTGCGACAGGATGCATCCCGCAGGCTAGTCGAGTAAAAACACGTGCGAGAGGATGCATCCCGCAGGCTAGTCGAGCAAAAACACGTGCGAGAGGATGCATCCCGCAGACTAGTCGAGTAAAAACACGTGCGAGAGGATGCTTCCCGCAGGCTAGTCGAGTAAAAACACGTGCGAGAGGATGCATCCCGCAGGCTAGTCGAGTAAAAACACGTGCGAGGTTTTGTGGGATGCGCATGCGCAGGTTTTGTGGGATGCGCATGCGCAGGTTTTTTGGGATGCGCATGGCTAGTCGAGCAAAAACACGTGCGAGAGGATGCATCCCGCAGGCTAGTCGAGCAAAAACACGTGCGAGAGGATGCATCCCGCAGGCTAGTCGAGCAAAAACACGTGCGAGAGGATGCATCCCGCAGGCTAGTCGAGCAAAAACACGTGCGAGAGGATGCATCCCGCAGGCTAGTCGAGTAAAAACACGTGCGAGAGGATGCATCCCGCAGGCTACTCGAGTAAAAACACGTGCGAGAGGATGCATCCCGCAGGCTAGTCGAGTAAAAACACGAGCGAGGTTTTGTGGGATGCGCATGCGCAGGTTTTTTGGGATGCGCATGATTAGTCGAGCAAAAACACGTGCGAGAGGATGCATCCCGCAGGCTAGTCGAGCAAAAACACGTGCGAGAGGATGCATCCCGCAGGCTAGTCGAGCAAAAACACGTGCGAGAGGATGTATCCCGCAGGCTAGTCGAGTAAAAACACGTGCGGGAGGATGCATCCCGCAGGCTAGTCGAGTAAAAACACGTGCGAGAGGATGCATCCCGCAGGCTAGTCGAGTAAAAACACGTGCGAGAGGATGCATCCCGCAGGCTAGTCGAGTAAAAACACGTGCGAGAGGATGCATCCCGCAGGCTAGTCGAGTAAAAACACGTGCGAAGTTTTGTGGGATGCGCATGCGCAGGTTTTGTGGGATGCGCATGCGCAGGTTTTTTGGGATGCGCATGCGCAGGTTTTTTGGGATGCGCATGACTAGTCGAGTAAAAACACGTGCGAGAGGATGCATCCCGCAGGCTAGTCGAGTAAAAACACGTGCGGGAGGATGCATCCCGCAGGCTAGTCGAGTAAAAACACGTGCGAGAGGATGCATCCCACAGGCTAGTCGAGCAAAAACACGTGCGAGAGGATGCATCCCGCAGGCTAGTCGAGTAAAAACACGTGCGAGAGGATGAATCCCGCAGGCTAGTCGAGTAAAAACACGTGCGAGAGGATGCATCCCGCAGGCTAGTCGAGCAAAAACACGTGCGAGAGGATGCATCCCGCAGGCTAGTCGAGTAAAAACACGTGCGAGAGGACGCATCCCGCAGGCTAGTCGAGTAAAAACACGTGCGAGAGGATGCATCCCGCAGGGTAGTCGAGTAAAAACACGTGCGAGGTTTTGTGGGATGCGCATGCGCAGGTTTTGTGGGATGCGCATGCGCAGGTTTTTTGGGATGCGCATGCGCAGGTTTTTTGGGATGCGCATGACTAGTCGAGTTAAAACACGTGCGAGAGGATGCGTCCCGCAGGCTAGTCGAGCAAATACACGTGCGAGAGGATGCATCCCGCAGGCTAGTCGAGCAAAAACACGTGCGAGAGGATGCATCCCGCAGGCTAGTCGAGCAAAAACACGTGCGAGAGGATGTATCCCGCAGGCTAGTCGAGTAAAAACACGTGCGGGAGGATGCATCCCGCAGGCTAGTCGAGTAAAAACACGTGCGAGAGGATGCATCCCGCAGGCTAGTCGAGCAAAAACACGTGCGAGAGGATGCATCCCGCAGGCTAGTCGAGTAAAAACACGTGCGAGAGGATGAATCCCGCAGGCTAGTCGAGTAAAAACACGTGCGAGAGGATGCATCCCGCAGGCTAGTCGAGCAAAAACACGTGAAAAAGAATGCATCCCGCAGGCTAGTCGAGTAAAAACACGTGCGAGAGGATGCATCCCGCAGGCTAGTCGAGTAAAAACACGTGCGAGAGGATGCATCCCGCAGGGTAGTCGAGTAAAAACACGTGCGAGAGGATGCATCCCGCAGGCTAGTCGAGTAAAAACACGTGCGAGAGGATGCATCCCGCAGGCTAGTCGAGCAAAAACACGTGCGAGAGGATGCATCCCGCAGGCTAGTCGAGTAAAAACACGTGCGAGAGGATGCATCCCGCAGGCTAGTCGAGTAAAAACACGTGCGAGAGGATGCATCCCGCAGGCTAGTCGAGTAAAAACACGTGCGAGAGGATGCATCCCGCAGGCTAGTCGACTAAAAACACGTGCGAGGTTTTGTGGGATGCGCATGCGCAGGCTTTTTGGGATGCGCATGGCTAGTCGAGCATAAACACGTGCGAGAGGATGCATCCCGCAGGGTAGTCGAGTAAAAACACGTGCGAGAGGATGCATCCCGCAGGCTAGTCGAGCACAAACACGTGCGATAGGATGCATCCCGCAGGCTAGTCGAGCAAAAACACGTGCGAGAGGATGCATCCCGCTGGCTAGTCGAGTAAAAACACGTGCGAAAGGATGCATCCCGCAGGCTAGTCGAGCACAAACACGTGCGAGGTTTTGTGGGATGCGCATGCGCAGGTTTTGTGGGATGCGCATGCGCAGGTTTTTTGGGATGCGCATGGTTAGTCGAGCAAAAACACGTGCGAGAGGATGCATCCCGCAGGCTAGTCGAGCAAAAACACGTGCGAGAGGATGCATCCCGCAGGCTAGTCGAGTATAAACACGTGCGAGAGGATGAATCCCGCAGGCTAGTCGAGTAAAAACACGTGCGAGAGGATGCATCCCGCAGGCTAGTCGAGCAAAAACACGTGCGAGAGGATGCATCCCGCAGGCTGGTCGAGCAAAAACACGTGCGAGAGGATGCATCCCGCAGGCTAGTCGAGTAAAAACACGTGCGAGAGGATGCATCCTGCAGGCTAGTCGAGTAAAAACACGTGCGAGAGGATGCATCCCGCAGGCTAGTCGAGTAAAAACACGTGCGAGAGGATGCATCCCGCAGGCTAGTCGAGTAAAAACACGTGCGAGGTTTTGTGGGATGCGCATGCGCAGGTTTTGTGGGATGCGCATGCGCAGGTTTTTTGGGATGCGCATGGCTAGTCGAGCAAAAACACGTGCGAGAGGATGCATCCCGCAGGGTAGTCGAGTAAAAACACGTGCGAGAGGATGCATCCCGCAGGCTAGTCGAGTAAAAACACGTGCGAGAGGATGCATCCCGCAGGCTAGTCGAGCAAAAACACGTGCGAGAGGATGCATCCCGCAGGCTAGTCGAGTAAAAACACGTGCGAGAGGATGCATCCCGCAGGCTAGTCGAGCACAAACACGTGCGAGAGGATGCATCCCGCAGGCTAGTCGAGTAAAAACACGTGCGAGAGGATGCATCCCGCAGGCTAGTCGAGTAAAAACACGTGCGAGGTTTTGTGGGATGCGCATGCGCAGGTTTTGTGGGATGCGCATGCGCAGGTTTTTTGGAATGCGCATGGCTAGTCGAGCAAAAACACGTGCGAGAGGATGCATCCCGCAGGGTAGTCGAGTAAAAACACGTGCGAGAGGATGCATCCCGCCGGCTAGTCGAGTAAAAACACGTGCGAGAGGATGCATCCCGCAGGCTAGTCGAGCAAAAACACGTGCGAGAGGATGCATCCCGCAGGCTAGTCGAGCAAAAACACGTGCGAGAGGATGCATCCCGAAGGCTAGTCGAGCAAAAACACGTGCGAGAGGATGCATCCCGCAGGCTAGTCGAGTAAAAACACGTGCGAGAGGATGCATCCCGCAGTCTAGTCGAGTAAAAACACGTGCGAGAGGATGCATCCCGCAGGCTAGTCGAGTAAAAACACGTGCGAGAGGATGCATCCCGCAGGCTAGTCGAGTAAAAACACGTGCGAGGTTTTGTGGGATGCGCATGCGCAGGTTTTTTGGGATGCGCATGGCTAGTCGAGCAAAAACACGTGCGAGAGGATGCATCCCGCAGGGTAGTCGAGTAAAAACACGTGCGAGAGGATGCATCCCGCCGGCTAGTCGAGTAAAAACACGTGCGAGAGGATGCATCCCGCAGGCTAGTCGAGCAAAAACACGTGCGAGAGGATGCATCCCGCAGGCTAGTCGAGCAAAAACACGTGCGAGAGGATGCATCCCGCAGGCTAGTCGAGCAAAAACACGTGCGAGAGGATGCATCCCGAAGGCTAGTCGAGCAAAAACACGTGCGAGAGGATGCATCCCGCAGGCTAGTCGAGCAAAAACACGTGCGAGAGGATGCATCCCGCAGGCTAGTCGAGGAAAAACACGTGCAAGAGGATACTTCCCGCAGGCTAGTCGAGTAAAAAGACGTGCGAGAGGATGCATCCCGCAGGCTAGTCGAGCAAAAACACGTGCGAGAGGATGCATCCCGCAGGCTAGTCGAGCAAAAACACGTGCGAGAGGATGCATCCCGAAGGCTAGTCGAGCAAAAACACGTGCGAGAGGATGCATCCCGCAGGCTAGTCGAGCAAAAACACGTGCGAGAGGATGCATCCCGCAGGCTAGTCGAGTAAAAACACGTGCAAGAGGATACTTCCCGCAGGCTAGTCGAGTAAAAAGACGTGCGAGAGGATGCTTCCCGCAGGCTAGTCGAGCAAAAACACGTGCGAGAGGATGCATCCCGCAGGCTAGTCGAGTAAAAACACGTGCGAGAGGATGAATCCCGCAGGCTAGTCGAGTAAAAACACGTGCGAGAGGATGCATCCCGCAGTCTAGTCGAGTAAAAACACGTGCGAGAGGATGCATCCCGCAGGCTAGTCGAGTAAAAACACGTGCGAGAGGATGCATCCCGCAGGCTAGTCGAGCAAAAACACGTGCGAGAGGATGCATCCCGCAGGGTAGTCGAGCAAAAACACGTGCGAGAGGATGCATCCCGCAGGCTAGTCGAGTAAAAACACGTGCGAGAGGATGCATCCCGCAGGCTACTCGAGTAAAAACACGTGCGAGAGGATGCATCCCGCAGGCTAGTCGAGTAAAAACACGAGCGAGGTTTTGTGGGATGCGCATGCGCAGGTTTTTTGGGATGCGCATGATTAGTCGAGCAAAAACACGTGCGAGAGGATGCATCCCGCAGGCTAGTCGAGCAAAAACACGTGCGAGAGGATGCATCCCGCAGGCTAGTCGAGCAAAAACACGTGCGAGAGGATGTATCCCGCAGGCTAGTCGAGCAAAAACACGTGCGAGAGGATGTATCCCGCAGGCTAGTCGAGTAAAAACACGTGCGGGAGGATGCATCCCGCAGGCTAGTCGAGTAAAAACACGTGCGAGAGGATGCATCCCGCAGGCTAGTCGAGTAAAAACACGTGCGAGAGGATGCATCCCGCAGGCTAGTCGAGTAAAAACACGTGCGAGAGGATGCATCCCGCAGGCTAGTCGAGTAAAAACACGTGCGAAGTTTTGTGGGATGCGCATGCGCAGGTTTTGTGGGATGCGCATGCGCAGGTTTTTTGGGATGCGCATGGCTAGTCGAGCAAAAACACGTGCGAGAGGATGCATCCCGCAGGGTAGTCGAGTAAAAACACGTGCGAGAGGATGCATCCCGCAGGCTAGTCGAGTAAAAACACGTGCGAGAGGATGCATCCCGCAGGCTAGTCGAGCAAAAACACGTGCGAGAGGATGCATCCCGCAGGCTAGTCGAGTAAAAACACGTGCGAGAGGATGCATCCCGCAGGCTAGTCGAGCACAAACACGTGCGAGAGGATGCATCCCGCAGGCTAGTCGAGTAAAAACACGTGCGAGAGGATGCATCCCGCAGGCTAGTCGAGTAAAAACACGTGCGAGGTTTTGTGGGATGCGCATGCGCAGGTTTTGTGGGATGCGCATGCGCAGGTTTTTTGGAATGCGCATGGCTAGTCGAGCAAAAACACGTGCGAGAGGATGCATCCCTCAGGGTAGTCGAGTAAAAACACGTGCGAGAGGATGCATCCCGCCGGCTAGTCGAGTAAAAACACGTGCGAGAGGATGCATCCCGCAGGCTAGTCGAGCAAAAACACGTGCGAGAGGATGCATCCCGCAGGCTAGTCGAGCAAAAACACGTGCGAGAGGATGCATCCCGCAGGCTAGTCGAGCAAAAACACGTGCGAGAGGATGCATCCCGAAGGCTAGTCGAGCAAAAACACGTGCGAGAGGATGCATCCCGCAGGCTAGTCGAGTAAAAACACGTGCGAGAGGATGCATCCCGCAGTCTAGTCGAGTAAAAACACGTGCGAGAGGATGCATCCCGCAGGCTAGTCGAGCAAAAACACGTGCGAGAGGATGCATCCCGCAGGCTAGTCGAGCAAAAACACGTGCGAGAGGATGCATCCCGCAGGCTAGTCGAGCAAAAACACGTGCGAGAGGATGCATCCCGCAGGCTAGTCGAGTAAAAACACGTGCGAGAGGATGCATCCCGCAGGCTACTCGAGTAAAAACACGTGCGAGAGGATGCATCCCGCAGGCTAGTCGAGTAAAAACACGAGCGAGGTTTTGTGGGATGCGCATGCGCAGGTTTTTTGGGATGCGCATGATTAGTCGAGCAAAAACACGTGCGAGAGGATGCATCCCGCAGGCTAGTCGAGCAAAAACACGTGCGAGAGGATGCATCCCGCAGGCTAGTCGAGCAAAAACACGTGCGAGAGGATGTATCCCGCAGGCTAGTCGAGTAAAAACACGTGCGGGAGGATGCATCCCGCAGGCTAGTCGAGTAAAAACACGTGCGAGAGGATGCATCCCGCAGGCTAGTCGAGTAAAAACACGTGCGAGAGGATGCATCCCGCAGGCTAGTCGAGTAAAAACACGTGCGAGAGGATGCATCCCGCAGGCTAGTCGAGTAAAAACACGTGCGAAGTTTTGTGGGATGCGCATGCGCAGGTTTTGTGGGATGCGCATGCGCAGGTTTTTTGGGATGCGCATGCGCAGGTTTTTTGGGATGCGCATGACTAGTCGAGTAAAAACACGTGCGAGAGGATGCATCCCGCAGGCTAGTCGAGTAAAAACACGTGCGGGAGGATGCATCCCGCAGGCTAGTCGAGTAAAAACACGTGCGAGAGGATGCATCCCACAGGCTAGTCGAGCAAAAACACGTGCGAGAGGATGCATCCCGCAGGCTAGTCGAGTAAAAACACGTGCGAGAGGATGAATCCCGCAGGCTAGTCGAGTAAAAACACGTGCGAGAGGATGCATCCCGCAGGCTAGTCGAGCAAAAACACGTGCGAGAGGATGCATCCCGCAGGCTAGTCGAGTAAAAACACGTGCGAGAGGACGCATCCCGCAGGCTAGTCGAGTAAAAACACGTGCGAGAGGATGCATCCCGCAGGGTAGTCGAGTAAAAACACGTGCGAGGTTTTGTGGGATGCGCATGCGCAGGTTTTGTGGGATGCGCATGCGCAGGTTTTTTGGGATGCGCATGCGCAGGTTTTTTGGGATGCGCATGACTAGTCGAGTTAAAACACGTGCGAGAGGATGCGTCCCGCAGGCTAGTCGAGCAAATACACGTGCGAGAGGATGCATCCCGCAGGCTAGTCGAGCAAAAACACGTGCGAGAGGATGCATCCCGCAGGCTAGTCGAGCAAAAACACGTGCGAGAGGATGTATCCCGCAGGCTAGTCGAGTAAAAACACGTGCGGGAGGATGCATCCCGCAGGCTAGTTGAGTAAAAACACGTGCGAGAGGATGCATCCCGCAGGCTAGTCGAGCAAAAACACGTGCGAGAGGATGCATCCCGCAGGCTAGTCGAGTAAAAACACGTGCGAGAGGATGAATCCCGCAGGCTAGTCGAGTAAAAACACGTGCGAGAGGATGCATCCCGCAGGCTAGTCGAGCAAAAACACGTGAAAAAGAATGCATCCCGCAGGCTAGTCGAGTAAAAACACGTGCGAGAGGATGCATCCCGCAGGCTAGTCGAGTAAAAACACGTGCGAGAGGATGCATCCCGCAGGGTAGTCGAGTAAAAACACGTGCGAGAGGATGCATCCCGCAGGCTAGTCGAGTAAAAACACGTGCGAGAGGATGCATCCCGCAGGCTAGTCGAGCAAAAACACGTGCGAGAGGATGCATCCCGCAGGCTAGTCGAGTAAAAACACGTGCGAGAGGATGCATCCCGCAGGCTAGTCGAGTAAAAACACGTGCGAGAGGATGCATCCCGCAGGCTAGTCGAGTAAAAACACGTGCGAGAGGATGCATCCCGCAGGCTAGTCGACTAAAAACACGTGCGAGGTTTTGTGGGATGCGCATGCGCAGGCTTTTTGGGATGCGCATGGCTAGTCGAGCATAAACACGTGCGAGAGGATGCATCCCGCAGGGTAGTCGAGTAAAAACACGTGCGAGAGGATGCATCCCGCAGGCTAGTCGAGCACAAACACGTGCGATAGGATGCATCCCGCAGGCTAGTCGAGCAAAAACACGTGCGAGAGGATGCATCCCGCTGGCTAGTCGAGTAAAAACACGTGCGAAAGGATGCATCCCGCAGGCTAGTCGAGCACAAACACGTGCGAGGTTTTGTGGGATGCGCATGCGCAGGTTTTGTGGGATGCGCATGCGCAGGTTTTTTGGGATGCGCATGGTTAGTCGAGCAAAAACACGTGCGAGAGGATGCATCCCGCAGGCTAGTCGAGCAAAAACACGTGCGAGAGGATGCATCCCGCAGGCTAGTCGAGTATAAACACGTGCGAGAGGATGAATCCCGCAGGCTAGTCGAGTAAAAACACGTGCGAGAGGATGCATCCCGCAGGCTGGTCGAGCAAAAACACGTGCGAGAGGATGCATCCCGCAGGCTAGTCGAGTAAAAACACGTGCGAGAGGATGCATCCTGCAGGCTAGTCGAGTAAAAACACGTGCGAGAGGATGCATCCCGCAGGCTAGTCGAGTAAAAACACGTGCGAGAGGATGCATCCCGCAGGCTAGTCGAGTAAAAACACGTGCGAGGTTTTGTGGGATGCGCATGCGCAGGTTTTGTGGGATGCGCATGCGCAGGTTTTTTGGGATGCGCATGGCTAGTCGAGCAAAAACACGTGCGAGAGGATGCATCCCGCAGGGTAGTCGAGTAAAAACACGTGCGAGAGGATGCATCCCGCAGGCTAGTCGAGTAAAAACACGTGCGAGAGGATGCATCCCGCAGGCTAGTCGAGCAAAAACACGTGCGAGAGGATGCATCCCGCAGGCTAGTCGAGTAAAAACACGTGCGAGAGGATGCATCCCGCAGGCTAGTCGAGCACAAACACGTGCGAGAGGATGCATCCCGCAGGCTAGTCGAGTAAAAACACGTGCGAGAGGATGCATCCCGCAGGCTAGTCGAGTAAAAACACGTGCGAGGTTTTGTGGGATGCGCATGCGCAGGTTTTGTGGGATGCGCATGCGCAGGTTTTTTGGAATGCGCATGGCTAGTCGAGCAAAAACACGTGCGAGAGGATGCATCCCGCAGGGTAGTCGAGTAAAAACACGTGCGAGAGGATGCATCCCGCCGGCTAGTCGAGTAAAAACACGTGCGAGAGGATGCATCCCGCAGGCTAGTCGAGCAAAAACACGTGCGAGAGGATGCATCCCGCAGGCTAGTCGAGCAAAAACACGTGCGAGAGGATGCATCCCGAAGGCTAGTCGAGCAAAAACACGTGCGAGAGGATGCATCCCGCAGGCTAGTCGAGTAAAAACACGTGCGAGAGGATGCATCCCGCAGTCTAGTCGAGTAAAAACACGTGCGAGAGGATGCATCCCGCAGGCTAGTCGAGTAAAAACACGTGCGAGAGGATGCATCCCGCAGGCTAGTCGAGTAAAAACACGTGCGAGGTTTTGTGGGATGCGCATGCGCAGGTTTTTTGGGATGCGCATGGCTAGTCGAGCAAAAACACGTGCGAGAGGATGCATCCCGCAGGGTAGTCGAGTAAAAACACGTGCGAGAGGATGCATCCCGCCGGCTAGTCGAGTAAAAACACGTGCGAGAGGATGCATCCCGCAGGCTAGTCGAGCAAAAACACGTGCGAGAGGATGCATCCCGCAGGCTAGTCGAGCAAAAACACGTGCGAGAGGATGCATCCCGCAGGCTAGTCGAGCAAAAACACGTGCGAGAGGATGCATCCCGAAGGCTAGTCGAGCAAAAACACGTGCGAGAGGATGCATCCCGCAGGCTAGTCGAGCAAAAACACGTGCGAGAGGATGCATCCCGCAGGCTAGTCGAGGAAAAACACGTGCAAGAGGATACTTCCCGCAGGCTAGTCGAGTAAAAAGACGTGCGAGAGGATGCATCCCGCAGGCTAGTCGAGCAAAAACACGTGCGAGAGGATGCATCCCGCAGGCTAGTCGAGCAAAAACACGTGCGAGAGGATGCATCCCGAAGGCTAGTCGAGCAAAAACACGTGCGAGAGGATGCATCCCGCAGGCTAGTCGAGCAAAAACACGTGCGAGAGGATGCATCCCGCAGGCTAGTCGAGTAAAAACACGTGCAAGAGGATACTTCCCGCAGGCTAGTCGAGTAAAAACACGTGCGAGAGGATGCATCCCGCAGGCTAGTCGAGTAAAAACACGTGCGAGAGGATGCATCCCGCAGGCTAGTCGAGCAAAAACACGTGCGAGAGGATGCATCCCGCAGGGTAGTCGAGCAAAAACACGTGCGAGAGGATGCATCCCGCAGGCTAGTCGAGTAAAAACACGTGCGAGAGGATGCATCCCGCAGGCTACTCGAGTAAAAACACGTGCGAGAGGATGCATCCCGCAGGCTAGTCGAGTAAAAACACGAGCGAGGTTTTGTGGGATGCGCATGCGCAGGTTTTTTGGATGCGCATGATTAGTCGAGCAAAAACACGTGCGAGAGGATGCATCCCGCAGGCTAGTCGAGCAAAAACACGTGCGAGAGGATGCATCCCGCAGGCTAGTCGAGCAAAAACACGTGCGAGAGGATGTATCCCGCAGGCTAGTCGAGCAAAAACACGTGCGAGAGGATGTATCCCGCAGGCTAGTCGAGTAAAAACACGTGCGGGAGGATGCATCCCGCAGGCTAGTCGAGTAAAAACACGTGCGAGAGGATGCATCCCGCAGGCTAGTCGAGTAAAAACACGTGCGAGAGGATGCATCCCGCAGGCTAGTCGAGTAAAAACACGTGCGAGAGGATGCATCCCGCAGGCTAGTCGAGTAAAAACACGTGCGAAGTTTTGTGGGATGCGCATGCGCAGGTTTTGTGGGATGCGCATGCGCAGGTTTTTTGGGATGCGCATGGCTAGTCGAGCAAAAACACGTGCGAGAGGATGCATCCCGCAGGGTAGTCGAGTAAAAACACGTGCGAGAGGATGCATCCCGCAGGCTAGTCGAGTAAAAACACGTGCGAGAGGATGCATCCCGCAGGCTAGTCGAGCAAAAACACGTGCGAGAGGATGCATCCCGCAGGCTAGTCGAGTAAAAACACGTGCGAGAGGATGCATCCCGCAGGCTAGTCGAGCACAAACACGTGCGAGAGGATGCATCCCGCAGGCTAGTCGAGTAAAAACACGTGCGAGAGGATGCATCCCGCAGGCTAGTCGAGTAAAAACACGTGCGAGGTTTTGTGGGATGCGCATGCGCAGGTTTTGTGGGATGCGCATGCGCAGGTTTTTTGGAATGCGCATGGCTAGTCGAGCAAAAACACGTGCGAGAGGATGCATCCCTCAGGGTAGTCGAGTAAAAACACGTGCGAGAGGATGCATCCCGCCGGCTAGTCGAGTAAAAACACGTGCGAGAGGATGCATCCCGCAGGCTAGTCGAGCAAAAACACGTGCGAGAGGATGCATCCCGCAGGCTAGTCGAGCAAAAACACGTGCGAGAGGATGCATCCCGCAGGCTAGTCGAGCAAAAACACGTGCGAGAGGATGCATCCCGAAGGCTAGTCGAGCAAAAACACGTGCGAGAGGATGCATCCCGCAGGCTAGTCGAGTAAAAACACGTGCGAGAGGATGCATCCCGCAGTCTAGTCGAGTAAAAACACGTGCGAGAGGATGCATCCCGCAGGCTAGTCGAGTAAAAACACGTGCGAGAGGATGCATCCCGCAGGCTAGTCGAGTAAAAACACGTGCGAGGTTTTGTGGGATGCGCATGCGCAGGTTTTTTGGGATGCGCATGGCTAGTCGAGCAAAAACACGTGCGAGAGGATGCATCCCGCAGGGTAGTCGAGTAAAAACACGTGCGAGAGGATGCATCCCGCAGGCTAGTCGAGTAAAAACACGTGCGAGGTTTTGTGGGATGCGCATGCGCAGGTTTTTTGGGATGCGCATGGCTAGTCGAGCAAAAACACGTGCGAGAGGATGCATCCCGCAGGGTAGTCGAGTAAAAACACGTGCGAGAGGATGCATCCCGCCGGCTAGTCGAGTAAAAACACGTGCGAGAGGATGCATCCCGCAGGCTAGTCGAGCAAAAACACGTGCGAGAGGATGCATCCCGCAGGCTAGTCGAGCAAAAACACGTGCGAGAGGATGCATCCCGCAGGCTAGTCGAGCAAAAACACGTGCGAGAGGATGCATCCCGAAGGCTAGTCGAGCAAAAACACGTGCGAGAGGATGCATCCCGCAGGCTAGTCGAGCAAAAACACGTGCGAGAGGATGCATCCCGCAGGCTAGTCGAGTAAAAACACGTGCAAGAGGATACTTCCCGCAGGCTAGTCGAGTAAAAAGACGTGCGAGAGGATGCATCCCGCAGGCTAGTCGAGCAAAAACACGTGCGAGAGGATGCATCCCGCAGGCTAGTCGAGTAAAAACACGTGCGAGAGGATGAATCCCGCAGGCTAGTCGAGTAAAAACACGTGCGAGAGGATGCATCCCGCAGTCTAGTCGAGTAAAAACACGTGCGAGAGGATGCATCCCGCAGGCTAGTCGAGTAAAAACACGTGCGAGAGGATGCATCCCGCAGGCTAGTCGAGTAAAAACACGTGCGAGGTTTTGTGGGATGCGCATGCGCAGGTTTTGTGGGATGCGCATGCGCAGGTTTTTTGGGATGCGCATGCGCAGGTTTTTTGAGATGCCCATGGCTAGTCGAGTAAAAACACGTGCGACAGGATGCATCCCGCTGGCTAGTCGAGTAAAAACACGTGCGAGAGGATGCATCCCGCAGGCTAGTCGAGCAAAAACACGTGCGAGAGGATGCATCCCGCAGACTAGTCGAGTAAAAACACGTGCGAGAGGATGCTTCCCGCAGGCTAGTCGAGTAAAAACACGTGCGAGAGGATGCATCCCGCAGGCTAGTCGAGTAAAAACACGTGCGAGGTTTTGTGGGATGCGCATGCGCAGGTTTTGTGGGATGCGCATGCGCAGGTTTTTTGGGATGCGCATGGCTAGTCGAGCAAAAACACGTGCGAGAGGATGCATCCCGCAGGCTAGTCGAGCAAAAACACGTGCGAGAGGATGCATCCCGCAGGCTAGTCGAGCAAAAACACGTGCGAGAGGATGCATCCCGCAGGCTAGTCGAGCAAAAACACGTGCGAGAGGATGCATCCCGCAGGCTAGTCGAGTAAAAACACGTGCGAGAGGATGCATCCCGCAGGCTACTCGAGTAAAAACACGTGCGAGAGGATGCATCCCGCAGGCTAGTCGAGTAAAAACACGAGCGAGGTTTTGTGGGATGCGCATGCGCAGGTTTTTTGGGATGCGCATGATTAGTCGAGCAAAAACACGTGCGAGAGGATGCATCCCGCAGGCTAGTCGAGCAAAAACACGTGCGAGAGGATGCATCCCGCAGGCTAGTCGAGCAAAAACACGTGCGAGAGGATGTATCCCGCAGGCTAGTCGAGTAAAAACACGTGCGGGAGGATGCATCCCGCAGGCTAGTCGAGTAAAAACACGTGCGAGAGGATGCATCCCGCAGGCTAGTCGAGTAAAAACACGTGCGAAGTTTTGTGGGATGCGCATGCGCAGGTTTTGTGGGATGCGCATGCGCAGGTTTTTTGGGATGCGCATGCGCAGGTTTTTTGGGATGCGCATGACTAGTCGAGTAAAAACACGTGCGAGAGGATGCATCCCGCAGGCTAGTCGAGTAAAAACACGTGCGGGAGGATGCATCCCGCAGGCTAGTCGAGTAAAAACACGTGCGAGAGGATGCATCCCACAGGCTAGTCGAGCAAAAACACGTGCGAGAGGATGCATCCCGCAGGCTAGTCGAGTAAAAACACGTGCGAGAGGATGAATCCCGCAGGCTAGTCGAGTAAAAACACGTGCGAGAGGATGCATCCCGCAGGCTAGTCGAGCAAAAACACGTGCGAGAGGATGCATCCCGCAGGCTAGTCGAGTAAAAACACGTGCGAGAGGACGCATCCCGCAGGCTAGTCGAGTAAAAACACGTGCGAGAGGATGCATCCCGCAGGGTAGTCGAGTAAAAACACGTGCGAGGTTTTCTGGGATGCGCATGCGCAGGTTTTGTGGGATGCGCATGCGCAGGTTTTTTGGGATGCGCATGCGCAGGTTTTTTGGGATGCGCATGACTAGTCGAGTTAAAACACGTGCGAGAGGATGCGTCCCGCAGGCTAGTCGAGCAAATACACGTGCGAGAGGATGCATCCCGCAGGCTAGTCGAGCAAAAACACGTGCGAGAGGATGCATCCCGCAGGCTAGTCGAGCAAAAACACGTGCGAGAGGATGTATCCCGCAGGCTAGTCGAGTAAAAACACGTGCGGGAGGATGCATCCCGCAGGCTAGTCGAGTAAAAACACGTGCGAGAGGATGCATCCCGCAGGCTAGTCGAGCAAAAACACGTGCGAGAGGATGCATCCCGCAGGCTAGTCGAGTAAAAACACGTGCGAGAGGATGAATCCCGCAGGCTAGTCGAGTAAAAACACGTGCGAGAGGATGCATCCCGCAGGCTAGTCGAGCAAAAACACGTGAAAAAGAATGCATCCCGCAGGCTAGTCGAGTAAAAACACGTGCGAGAGGATGCATCCCGCAGGCTAGACGAGTAAAAACACGTGCGAGAGGATGCATCCCGCAGGGTAGTCGAGTAAAAACACGTGCGAGAGGATGCATCCCGCAGGCTAGTCGAGTAAAAACACGTGCGAGAGGATGCATCCCGCAGGCTAGTCGAGCAAAAACACGTGCGAGAGGATGCATCCCGCAGGCTAGTCGAGTAAAAACACGTGCGAGAGGATGCATCCCGCAGGCTAGTCGAGTAAAAACACGTGCGAGGTTTTGTGGGATGCGCATGCGCAGGTTTTGTGGGATGCGCATGCGCAGGTTTTTTGGGATGCGCATGGCTAGTCGAGCAAAAACACGTGCGAGAGGATGCATCCCGCAGGGTAGTCGAGTAAAAACACGTGCGAGAGGATGCATCCCGCAGGCTAGTCGAGTAAAAACACGTGCGAGAGGATGCATCCCGCAGGCTAGTCGAGCAAAAACACGTGCGAGAGGATGCATCCCGCAGGCTAGTCGAGTAAAAACACGTGCGAGAGGATGCATCCCGCAGGCTAGTCGAGCACAAACACGTGCGAGAGGATGCATCCCGCAGGCTAGTCGAGTAAAAACACGTGCGAGAGGATGCATCCCGCAGGCTAGTCGAGTAAAAACACGTGCGAGGTTTTGTGGGATGCGCATGCGCAGGTTTTGTGGGATGCGCATGCGCAGGTTTTTTGGAATGCGCATGGCTAGTCGAGCAAAAACACGTGCGAGAGGATGCATCCCGCAGGGTAGTCGAGTAAAAACACGTGCGAGAGGATGCATCCCGCCGGCTAGTCGAGTAAAAACACGTGCGAGAGGATGCATCCCGCAGGCTAGTCGAGCAAAAACACGTGCGAGAGGATGCATCCCGCAGGCTAGTCGAGCAAAAACACGTGCGAGAGGATGCATCCCGCAGGCTAGTCGAGCAAAAACACGTGCGAGAGGATGCATCCCGAAGGCTAGTCGAGCAAAAACACGTGCGAGAGGATGCATCCCGCAGGCTAGTCGAGTAAAAACACGTGCGAGAGGATGCATCCCGCAGGCTAGTCGAGTAAAAACACGTGCGAGAGGATGCATCCCGCAGGCTAGTCGAGTAAAAACACGTGCGAGGTTTTGTGGGATGCGCATGCGCAGGTTTTTTGGGATGCGCATGGCTAATCGAGCAAAAACACGTGCGAGAGGATGCATCCCGCAGGCTAGTCGAGTAAAAACACGTGCAAGAGGATACTTCCCGCAGGCTAGTCGAGTAAAAAGACGTGCGAGAGGATGCATCCCGCAGGCTAGTCGAGCAAAAACACGTGCGAGAGGATGCATCCCGCAGGCTAGTCGAGCAAAAACACGTGCGAGAGGATGCATCCCGCAGGCTAGTCGAGCAAAAACACGTGCGAGAGGATGCATCCCGCAGGCTAGTCGAGTAAAAACACGTGCGAGAGGATGCATCCCGCAGGCTAGTCGAGCACAAACACGTGCGAGAGGATGCATCCCGCAGGCTAGTCGAGTAAAAACACGTGCGAGAGGATGCATCCCGCAGGCTAGTCGAGTAAAAACACGTGCGAGGTTTTGTGGGATGCGCATGCGCAGGTTTTGTGGGATGCGCATGCGCAGGTTTTTTGGAATGCGCATGGCTAGTCGAGCAAAAACACGTGCGAGAGGATGCATCCCGCAGGGTAGTCGAGTAAAAACACGTGCGAGAGGATGCATCCCGCCGGCTAGTCGAGTAAAAACACGTGCGAGAGGATGCATCCCGCAGGCTAGTCGAGCAAAAACACGTGCGAGAGGATGCATCCCGCAGGCTAGTCGAGCAAAAACACGTGCGAGAGGATGCATCCCGCAGGCTAGTCGAGTAAAAACACGTGCGAGAGGATGAATCCCGCAGGCTAGTCGAGTAAAAACACGTGCGAGAGGATGCATCCCGCAGTCTAGTCGAGTAAAAACACGTGCGAGAGGATGCATCCCGCAGGCTAGTCGAGTAAAAACACGTGCGAGAGGATGCATCCCGCAGGCTAGTCGAGTAAAAACACGTGCGAGGTTTTGTGGGATGCGCATGCGCAGGTTTTGTGGGATGCGCATGCGCAGGTGTTTTGTGATGCGCATGCGCAGGTTTTTTGGGATGCGCATGACTAGTCGAGTTAAAACACGTGCGAGAGGATGCGTCCCGCAGGCTAGTCGAGCAAATACACGTGCGAGAGGATGCATCCCGCAGGCTAGTCGAGCAAAAACACGTGCGAGAGGATGCATCCCGCAGGCTAGTCGAGCAAAAACACGTGCGAGAGGATGTATCCCGCAGGCTAGTCGAGTAAAAACACGTGCGGGAGGATGCATCCCGCAGGCTAGTCGAGTAAAAACACGTGCGAGAGGATGCATCCCGCAGGCTAGTCGAGCAAAAACACGTGCGAGAGGATGCATCCCGCAGGCTAGTCGAGTAAAAACACGTGCGAGAGGATGAATCCCGCAGGCTAGTCGAGTAAAAACACGTGCGACAGGATGCATCCCGCAGGCTAGTCGAGTAAAAACACGTGCGAGAGGATGCATCCCGCAGGCTAGTCGAGCAAAAACACGTGCGAGAGGATGCATCCCGCAGACTAGTCGAGTAAAAACACGTGCGAGGTTTTGTGGGATGCGCATGCGCAGGTTTTGTGGGATGCGCATGCGCAGGTTTTTTGGGATGCGCATGGC
Organism: Lasioglossum baleicum; assembly: GCF_051020765.1. NCBI lineage: Eukaryota > Metazoa > Arthropoda > Insecta > Hymenoptera > Halictidae > Lasioglossum > Lasioglossum baleicum. The sequence continues at coordinate 27,520 of NW_027469520.1, forward strand.
TAGTCGAGCAAAAACACGTGCGAGAGGATGCATCCCGCAGGCTAGTCGAGCAAAAACACGTGCGAGAGGATGCATCCCGCAGGCTAGTCGAGCAAAAACACGTGCGAGAGGATGCATCCCGCAGGCTAGTCGAGCAAAAACACGTGCGAGAGGATGTATCCCGCAGGCTAGTCGAGTAAAAACACGTGCGGGAGGATGCATCCCGCAGGCTAGTCGAGTAAAAACACGTGCGAGAGGATGCATCCCGCAGGCTAGTCGAGTAAAAACACGTGCGAGAGGATGCATCCCGCAGGCTAGTCGAGTAAAAACACGTGCGAGAGGATGCATCCCGCAGGCTAGTCGAGTAAAAACACGTGCGAAGTTTTGTGGGATGCGCATGCGCAGGTTTTGTGGGATGCGCATGCGCAGGTTTTTTGGGATGCGCATGCGCAGGTTTTTTGGGATGCGCATGACTAGTCGAGTAAAAACACGTGCGAGAGGATGCATCCCGCAGGCTAGTCGAGTAAAAACACGTGCGGGAGGATGCATCCCGCAGGCTAGTCGAGTAAAAACACGTGCGAGAGGATGCATCCCACAGGCTAGTCGAGCAAAAACACGTGCGAGAGGATGCATCCCGCAGGCTAGTCGAGTAAAAACACGTGCGAGAGGATGAATCCCGCAGGCTAGTCGAGTAAAAACACGTGCGAGAGGATGCATCCCGCAGGCTAGTCGAGCAAAAACACGTGCGAGAGGATGCATCCCGCAGGCTAGTCGAGTAAAAACACGTGCGAGAGGACGCATCCCGCAGGCTAGTCGAGTAAAAACACGTGCGAGAGGATGCATCCCGCAGGGTAGTCGAGTAAAAACACGTGCGAGGTTTTGTGGGATGCGCATGCGCAGGTTTTGTGGGATGCGCATGCGCAGGTTTTTTGGGATGCGCATGCGCAGTTTTTTTGGGATGCGCATGACTAGTCGAGTTAAAACACGTGCGAGAGGATGCGTCCCGCAGGCTAGTCGAGCAAATACACGTGCGAGAGGATGCATCCCGCAGGCTAGTCGAGCAAAAACACGTGCGAGAGGATGCATCCCGCAGGCTAGTCGAGCAAAAACACGTGCGAGAGGATGTATCCCGCAGGCTAGTCGAGTAAAAACACGTGCGGGAGGATGCATCCCGCAGGCTAGTCGAGTAAAAACACGTGCGAGAGGATGCATCCCGCAGGCTAGTCGAGCAAAAACACGTGCGAGAGGATGCATCCCGCAGGCTAGTCGAGTAAAAACACGTGCGAGAGGATGAATCCCGCAGGCTAGTCGAGTAAAAACACGTGCGAGAGGATGCATCCCGCAGGCTAGTCGAGCAAAAACACGTGAAAAAGAATGCATCCCGCAGGCTAGTCGAGCAAAAACACGTGCGAGAGGATGTATCCCGCAGGCTAGTCGAGTAAAAACACGTGCGGGAGGATGCATCCCGCAGGCTAGTCGAGTAAAAACACGTGCGAGAGGATGCATCCCGCAGGCTAGTCGAGCAAAAACACGTGCGAGAGGATGCATCCCGCAGGCTAGTCGAGCACAAACACGTGCGAGAGGATGCATCCCGCAGGCTAGTCGAGTAAAAACACGTGCGAGAGGATGCATCCCGCAGGCTAGTCGAGTAAAAACACGTGCGAGGTTTTGTGGGATGCGCATGCGCAGGTTTTGTGGGATGCGCATGCGCAGGTTTTTTGGAATGCGCATGGCTAGTCGAGCAAAAACACGTGCGAGAGGATGCATCCCGCAGGGTAGTCGAGTAAAAACACGTGCGAGAGGATGCATCCCGCCGGCTAGTCGAGTAAAAACACGTGCGAGAGGATGCATCCCGCAGGCTAGTCGAGCAAAAACACGTGCGAGAGGATGCATCCCGCAGGCTAGTCGAGCAAAAACACGTGCGAGAGGATGCATCCCGCAGGCTAGTCGAGCAAAAACACGTGCGAGAGGATGCATCCCGCAGGCTAGTCGAGCAAAAACACGTGCGAGAGGATGCATCCCGAAGGCTAGTCGAGCAAAAACACGTGCGAGAGGATGCATCCCGCAGGCTAGTCGAGTAAAAACACGTGCGAGAGGATGCATCCCGCAGGCTAGTCGAGTAAAAACACGTGCGAGAGGATGCATCCCGCAGGCTAGTCGAGTAAAAACACGTGCGAGGTTTTGTGGGATGCGCATGCGCAGGTTTTGTGGGATGCGCATGCGCAGGTTTTTTGGGATGCGCATGCGCAGGTTTTTTGAGATGCCCATGGCTAGTCGAGTAAAAACACGTGCGACAGGATGCATCCCGCAGGCTAGTCGAGTAAAAACACGTGCGAGAGGATGCATCCCGCAGGCTAGTCGAGCAAAAACACGTGCGAGAGGATGCATCCCGCAGACTAGTCGAGTAAAAACACGTGCGAGGTTTTGTGGGATGCGCATGCGCAGGTTTTGTGGGATGCGCATGCGCAGGTTTTTTGGGATGCGCATGGCTAGTCGAGCAAAAACACGTGCGAGAGGATGCATCCCGCAGGCTAGTCGAGCAAAAACACGTGCGAGAGGATGCATCCCGCAGGCTAGTCGAGCAAAAACACGTGCGAGAGGATGCATCCCGCAGGCTAGTCGAGCAAAAACACGTGCGAGAGGATGCATCCCGCAGGCTAGTCGAGTAAAAACACGTGCGAGAGGATGCATCCCGCAGGCTACTCGAGTAAAAACACGTGCGAGAGGATGCATCCCGCAGGCTAGTCGAGTAAAAACACGAGCGAGGTTTTGTGGGATGCGCATGCGCAGGTTTTTTGGGATGCGCATGATTAGTCGAGCAAAAACACGTGCGAGAGGATGCATCCCGCAGGCTAGTCGAGCAAAAACACGTGCGAGAGGATGCATCCCGCAGGCTAGTCGAGCAAAAACACGTGCGAGAGGATGTATCCCGCAGGCTAGTCGAGTAAAAACACGTGCGGGAGGATGCATCCCGCAGGCTAGTCGAGTAAAAACACGTGCGAGAGGATGCATCCCGCAGGCTAGTCGAGTAAAAACACGTGCGAGAGGATGCATCCCGCAGGCTAGTCGAGTAAAAACACGTGCGAGAGGATGCATCCCGCAGGCTAGTCGAGTAAAAACACGTGCGACAGGATGCATCCCGCAGGCTAGTCGAGTAAAAACACGTGCGAGAGGATGCATCCCGCAGGCTAGTCGAGCAAAAACACGTGCGAGAGGATGCATCCCGCAGACTAGTCGAGTAAAAACACGTGCGAGGTTTTGTGGGATGCGCATGCGCAGGTTTTGTGGGATGCGCATGCGCAGGTTTTTTGGGATGCGCATGGCTAGTCGAGCAAAAACACGTGCGAGAGGATGCATCCCGCAGGCTAGTCGAGCAAAAACACGTGCGAGAGGATGCATCCCGCAGGCTAGTCGAGCAAAAACACGTGCGAGAGGATGCATCCCGCAGGCTAGTCGAGCAAAAACACGTGCGAGAGGATGCATCCCGCAGGCTAGTCGAGTAAAAACACGTGCGAGAGGATGCATCCCGCAGGCTACTCGAGTAAAAACACGTGCGAGAGGATGCATCCCGCAGGCTAGTCGAGTAAAAACACGAGCGAGGTTTTGTGGGATGCGCATGCGCAGGTTTTTTGGGATGCGCATGATTAGTCGAGCAAAAACACGTGCGAGAGGATGCATCCCGCAGGCTGGTCGAGCAAAAACACGTGCGAGAGGATGCATCCCGCAGGCTAGTCGAGCAAAAACACGTGCGAGAGGATGTATCCCGCAGGCTAGTCGAGTAAAAACACGTGCGGGAGGATGCATCCCGCAGGCTAGTCGAGTAAAAACACGTGCGAGAGGATGCATCCCGCAGGCTAGTCGAGTAAAAACACGTGCGAGAGGATGCATCCCGCAGGCTAGTCGAGTAAAAACACGTGCGAGAGGATGCATCCCGCAGGCTAGTCGAGTAAAAACACGTGCGAAGTTTTGTGGGATGCGCATGCGCAGGTTTTGTGGGATGCGCATGCGCAGGTTTTTTGGGATGCGCATGGCTAGTCGAGTAAAAACACGTGCGAGAGGATGCATCCCGCAGGCTAGTCGAGCAAAAACACGTGCGAGAGGATGCATCCCGCAGGCTAGTCGAGTAAAAACACGTGCGAGAGGATGAATCCCGCAGGCTAGTCGAGTAAAAACACGTGCGAGAGGATGCATCCCGCAGGCTAGTCGAGCAAAAACACGTGCGAGAGGATGCATCCCGCAGGCTAGTCGAGTAAAAACACGTGCGAGAGGACGCATCCCGCAGGCTAGTCGAGTAAAAACACGTGCGAGAGGATGCATCCCGCAGGGTAGTCGAGTAAAAACACGTGCGAGGTTTTGTGGGATGCGCATGCGCAGGTTTTGTGGGATGCGCATGCGCAGGTGTTTTGGGATGCGCATGCGCAGGTTTTTTGGGATGCGCATGACTAGTCGAGTTAAAACACGTGCGAGAGGATGCGTCCCGCAGGCTAGTCGAGCAAATACACGTGCGAGAGGATGCATCCGCAGGCTAGTCGAGCAAAAACACGTGCGAGAGGATGCATCCCGCAGGGTAGTCGAGTAAAAACACGTGCGAGAGGATGCATCCCGCAGGCTAGTCGAGTAAAAACACGTGCGAGAGGATGCATCCCGCAGGCTAGTCGAGCAAAAACACGTGCGAGAGGATGCATCCCGCAGGCTAGTCGAGTAAAAACACGTGCGAGAGGATGCATCCCGCAGGCTAGTCGAGCACAAACACGTGCGAGAGGATGCATCCCGCAGGCTAGTCGAGTAAAAACACGTGCGAGAGGATGCATCCCGCAGGCTAGTCGAGTAAAAACACGTGCGAGAGGATGCATCCCGCCGGCTAGTCGAGTAAAAACACGTGCGAGAGGATGCATCCCGCAGGCTAGTCGAGCAAAAACACGTGCGAGAGGATGCATCCCGCAGGCTAGTCGAGCAAAAACACGTGCGAGAGGATGCATCCCGCAGGCTAGTCGAGCAAAAACACGTGCGAGAGGATGCATCCCGAAGGCTAGTCGAGCAAAAACACGTGCGAGAGGATGCATCCCGCAGGCTAGTCGAGTAAAAACACGTGCGAGAGGATGCATCCCGCAGTCTAGTCGAGTAAAAACACGTGCGAGAGGATGCATCCCGCAGGCTAGTCGAGTAAAAACACGTGCGAGAGGATGCATCCCGCAGGCTAGTCGAGTAAAAACACGTGCGAGGTTTTGTGGGATGCGCATGCGCAGGTTTTTTGGGATGCGCATGGCTAATCGAGCAAAAACACGTGCGAGAGGATGCATCCCGCAGGGTAGTCGAGTAAAAACACGTGCGAGAGGATGCATCCCGCCGGCTAGTCGAGTAAAAACACGTGCGAGAGGATGCATCCCGCAGGCTAGTCGAGCAAAAACACGTGCGAGAGGATGCATCCCGCAGGCTAGTCGAGCAAAAACACGTGCGAGAGGATGCATCCCGCAGGCTAGTCGAGCAAAAACACGTGCGAGAGGATGCATCCCGAAGGCTAGTCGAGCAAAAACACGTGCGAGAGGATGCATCCCGCAGGCTAGTCGAGTAAAAACACGTGCAAGAGGATACTTCCCGCAGGCTAGTCGAGTAAAAAGACGTGCGAGAGGATGCATCCCGCAGGCTAGTCGAGCAAAAACACGTGCGAGAGGATGCATCCCGCAGGCTAGTCGAGCAAAAACACGTGCGAGAGGATGCATCCCGAAGGCTAGTCGAGCAAAAACACGTGCGAGAGGATGCATCCCGCAGGCTAGTCGAGCAAAAACACGTGCGAGAGGATGCATCCCGCAGGCTAGTCGAGTAAAAACACGTGCAAGAGGATACTTCCCGCAGGCTAGTCGAGTAAAAAGACGTGCGAGAGGATGCATCCCGCAGGCTAGTCGAGCAAAAACACGTGCGAGAGGATGCATCCCGCAGGCTAGTCGAGTAAAAACACGTGCGAGAGGATGAATCCCGCAGGCTAGTCGAGTAAAAACACGTGCGAGAGGATGCATCCCGCAGTCTAGTCGAGTAAAAACACGTGCGAGAGGATGCATCCCGCAGGCTAGTCGAGTAAAAACACGTGCGAGAGGATGCATCCCGCAGGCTAGTCGAGTAAAAACACGTGCGAGGTTTTGTGGGATGCGCATGCGCAGGTTTTGTGGGATGCGCATGCGCAGGTTTTTTGGGATGCGCATGCGCAGGTTTTTTGAGATGCCCATGGCTAGTCGAGTAAAAACACGTGCGACAGGATGCATCCCGCAGGCTAGTCGAGTAAAAACACGTGCGAGAGGATGCATCCCGCAGGCTAGTCGAGCAAAAACACGTGCGAGAGGATGCATTCCGCAGACTAGTCGAGTAAAAACACGTGCGAGGTTTTGTGGGATGCGCATGCGCAGGTTTTGTGGGATGCGCATGCGCAGGTTTTTTGGGATGCGCATGGCTAGTCGAGCAAAAACACGTGCGAGAGGATGCATCCCGCAGGCTAGTCGAGCAAAAACACGTGCGAGAGGATGCATCCCGCAGGCTAGTCGAGCAAAAACACGTGCGAGAGGATGCATCCCGCAGGCCAGTCGAGCAAAAACACGTGCGAGAGGATGCATCCCGCAGGCTAGTCGAGTAAAAACACGTGCGAGAGGATGCATCCCGCAGGCTACTCGAGTAAAAACACGTGCGAGAGGATGCATCCCGCAGGCTAGTCGAGTAAAAACACGAGCGAGGTTTTGTGGGATGCGCATGCGCAGGTTTTTTGGGATGCGCATGATTAGTCGAGCAAAAACACGTGCGAGAGGATGCATCCCGCAGGCTAGTCGAGCAAAAACACGTGCGAGAGGATGCATCCCGCAGGCTAGTCGAGCAAAAACACGTGCGAGAGGATGTATCCCGCAGGCTAGTCGAGTAAAAACACGTGCGGGAGGATGCATCCCGCAGGCTAGTCGAGTAAAAACACGTGCGAGAGGATGCATCCCGCAGGCTAGTCGAGTAAAAACACGTGCGAGAGGATGCATCCCGCAGGCTAGTCGAGTAAAAACACGTGCGAGAGGATGCATCCCGCAGGCTAGTCGAGTAAAAACACGTGCGACAGGATGCATCCCGCAGGCTAGTCGAGTAAAAACACGTGCGAGAGGATGCATCCCGCAGGCTAGTCGAGCAAAAACACGTGCGAGAGGATGCATCCCGCAGACTAGTCGAGTAAAAACACGTGCGAGGTTTTGTGGGATGCGCATGCGCAGGTTTTGTGGGATGCGCATGCGCAGGTTTTTTGGGATGCGCATGGCTAGTCGAGCAAAAACACGTGCGAGAGGATGCATCCCGCAGGCTAGTCGAGCAAAAACACGTGCGAGAGGATGCATCCCGCAGGCTAGTCGAGCAAAAACACGTGCGAGAGGATGCATCCCGCAGGCTAGTCGAGCAAAAACACGTGCGAGAGGATGCATCCCGCAGGCTAGTCGAGTAAAAACACGTGCGAGAGGATGCATCCCGCAGGCTACTCGAGTAAAAACACGTGCGAGAGGATGCATCCCGCAGGCTAGTCGAGTAAAAACACGTGCGAGGTTTTGTGGGATGCGCATGCGCAGGTTTTGTGGGATGCGCATGCGCAGGTTTTTTGGAATGCGCATGGCTAGTCGAGCAAAAACACGTGCGAGAGGATGCATCCCGCAGGGTAGTCGAGTAAAAACACGTGCGAGAGGATGCATCCCGCCGGCTAGTCGAGTAAAAACACGTGCGAGAGGATGCATCCCGCAGGCTAGTCGAGCAAAAACACGTGCGAGAGGATGCATCCCGCAGGCTAGTCGAGCAAAAACACGTGCGAGAGGATGCATCCCGCAGGCTAGTCGAGCAAAAACACGTGCGAGAGGATGCATCCCGAAGGCTAGTCGAGCAAAAACACGTGCGAGAGGATGCATCCCGCAGGCTAGTCGAGTAAAAACACGTGCGAGAGGATGCATCCCGCAGTCTAGTCGAGTAAAAACACGTGCGAGAGGATGCATCCCGCAGGCTAGTCGAGTAAAAACACGTGCGAGAGGATGCATCCCGCAGGCTAGTCGAGTAAAAACACGTGCGAGGTTTTGTGGGATGCGCATGCGCAGGTTTTTTGGGATGCGCATGGCTAATCGAGCAAAAACACGTGCGAGAGGATGCATCCCGCAGGGTAGTCGAGTAAAAACACGTGCGAGAGGATGCATCCCGCCGGCTAGTCGAGTAAAAACACGTGCGAGAGGATGCATCCCGCAGGCTAGTCGAGCAAAAACACGTGCGAGAGGATGCATCCCGCAGGCTAGTCGAGCAAAAACACGTGCGAGAGGATGCATCCCGCAGGCTAGTCGAGCAAAAACACGTGCGAGAGGATGCATCCCGAAGGCTAGTCGAGCAAAAACACGTGCGAGAGGATGCATCCCGCAGGCTAGTCGAGTAAAAACACGTGCAAGAGGATACTTCCCGCAGGCTAGTCGAGTAAAAAGACGTGCGAGAGGATGCATCCCGCAGGCTAGTCGAGCAAAAACACGTGCGAGAGGATGCATCCCGCAGGCTAGTCGAGCAAAAACACGTGCGAGAGGATGCATCCCGAAGGCTAGTCGAGCAAAAACACGTGCGAGAGGATGCATCCCGCAGGCTAGTCGAGCAAAAACACGTGCGAGAGGATGCATCCCGCAGGCTAGTCGAGTAAAAACACGTGCAAGAGGATACTTCCCGCAGGCTAGTCGAGTAAAAAGACGTGCGAGAGGATGCATCCCGCAGGCTAGTCGAGCAAAAACACGTGCGAGAGGATGCATCCCGCAGGCTAGTCGAGTAAAAACACGTGCGAGAGGATGAATCCCGCAGGCTAGTCGAGTAAAAACACGTGCGAGAGCATGCATCCCGCAGTCTAGTCGAGTAAAAACACGTGCGAGAGGATGCATCCCGCAGGCTAGTCGAGTAAAAACACGTGCGAGAGGATGCATCCCGCAGGCTAGTCGAGTAAAAACACGTGCGAGGTTTTGTGGGATGCGCATGCGCAGGTTTTGTGGGATGCGCATGCGCAGGTTTTTTGGGATGCGCATGCGCAGGTTTTTTGAGATGCCCATGGCTAGTCGAGTAAAAACACGTGCGACAGGATGCATCCCGCAGGCTAGTCGAGTAAAAACACGTGCGAGAGGATGCATCCCGCAGGCTAGTCGAGTAAAAACACGTGCGAGGTTTTGTGGGATGCGCATGCGCAGGTTTTGTGGGATGCGCATGCGCAGGTTTTTTGGGATGCGCATGGCTAGTCGAGCAAAAACACGTGCGAGAGGATGCATCCCGCAGGCTAGTCGAGCAAAAACACGTGCGAGAGGATGCATCCCGCAGGCTAGTCGAGCAAAAACACGTGCGAGAGGATGCATCCCGCAGGCTAGTCGAGCAAAAACACGTGCGAGAGGATGCATCCCGCAGGCTAGTCGAGTAAAAACACGTGCGAGAGGATGCATCCCGCAGGCTACTCGAGTAAAAACACGTGCGAGAGGATGCATCCCGCAGGCTAGTCGAGTAAAAACACGAGCGAGGTTTTGTGGGATGCGCATGCGCAGGTTTTTTGGGATGCGCATGATTAGTCGAGCAAAAACACGTGCGAGAGGATGCATCCCGCAGGCTAGTCGAGCAAAAACACGTGCGAGAGGATGCATCCCGCAGGCTAGTCGAGCAAAAACACGTGCGAGAGGATGTATCCCGCAGGCTAGTCGAGTAAAAACACGTGCGGGAGGATGCATCCCGCAGGCTAGTCGAGTAAAAACACGTGCGAGAGGATGCATCCCGCAGGCTAGTCGAGTAAAAACACGTGCGAGAGGATGCATCCCGCAGGCTAGTCGAGTAAAAACACGTGCGAGAGGATGCATCCCGCAGGCTAGTCGAGTAAAAACACGTGCGACAGGATGCATCCCGCAGGCTAGTCGAGTAAAAACACGTGCGAGAGGATGCATCCCGCAGGCTAGTCGAGCAAAAACACGTGCGAGAGGATGCATCCCGCAGACTAGTCGAGTAAAAACACGTGCGAGGTTTTGTGGGATGCGCATGCGCAGGTTTTGTGGGATGCGCATGCGCAGGTTTTTTGGGATGCGCATGGCTAGTCGAGCAAAAACACGTGCGAGAGGATGCATCCCGCAGGCTAGTCGAGCAAAAACACGTGCGAGAGGATGCATCCCGCAGGCTAGTCGAGCAAAAACACGTGCGAGAGGATGCATCCCGCAGGCTAGTCGAGCAAAAACACGTGCGAGAGGATGCATCCCGCAGGCTAGTCGAGTAAAAACACGTGCGAGAGGATGCATCCCGCAGGCTAGTCGAGTAAAAACACGTGCGAGAGGATGCATCCCGCAGGCTAGTCGAGTAAAAACACGTGCGAAGTTTTGTGGGATGCGCATGCGCAGGTTTTGTGGGATGCGCATGCGCAGGTTTTTTGGGATGCGCATGGCTAGTCGAGTAAAAACACGTGCGAGAGGATGCATCCCGCAGGCTAGTCGAGCAAAAACACGTGCGAGAGGATGCATCCCGCAGGCTAGTCGAATAAAAACACGTGCGAGAGGATGAATCCCGCAGGCTAGTCGAGTAAAAACACGTGCGAGAGGATGCATCCCGCAGGCTAGTCGAGCAAAAACACGTGCGAGAGGATGCATCCCGCAGGCTAGTCGAGTAAAAACACGTGCGAGAGGACGCATCCCGCAGGCTAGTCGAGTAAAAACACGTGCGAGAGGATGCATCCCGCAGGGTAGTCGAGTAAAAACACGTGCGAGGTTTTGTGGGATGCGCATGCGCAGGTTTTGTGGGATGCGCATGCGCAGGTGTTTTGGGATGCGCATGCGCAGGTTTTTTGGGATGCGCATGACTAGTCGAGTTAAAACACGTGCGAGAGGATGCGTCCCGCAGGCTAGTCGAGCAAATACACGTGCGAGAGGATGCATCCCGCAGGCTAGTCGAGCAAAAACACGTGCGAGAGGATGCATCCCGCAGGCTAGTCGAGCAAAAACACGTGCGAGAGGATGTATCCCGCAGGCTAGTCGAGTAAAAACACGTGCGGGAGGATGCATCCCGCAGGCTAGTCGAGTAAAAACACGTGCGAGAGGATGCATCCCGCAGGCTAGTCGAGCAAAAACACGTGCGAGAGGATGCATCCCGCAGGCTAGTCGAGTAAAAACACGTGCGAGAGGATGAATCCCGCAGGCTAGTCGAGTAAAAACACGTGCGAGAGGATGCATCCCGCAGGCTAGTCGAGCAAAAACACGTGAAAAAGAATGCATCCCGCAGGCTAGTCGAGTAAAAACACGTGCGAGAGGATGCATCCCGCAGGCTAGTCGAGTAAAAACACGTGCGAGAGGATGCATCCCGCAGGGTAGTCGAGTAAAAACACGTGCGAGAGGATGCATCCCGCAGGCTAGTCGAGTAAAAACACGTGCGAGAGGATGCATCCCGCAGGCTAGTCGAGCAAAAACACGTGCGAGAGGATGCATCCCGCAGGCTAGTCGAGTAAAAACACGTGCGAGAGGATGCATCCCGCAGGCTAGTCGAGTAAAAACACGTGCGAGAGGATGCATCCCGCAGGCTAGTCGAGTAAAAACACGTGCGAGAGGATGCATCCCGCAGGCTAGTCGAGTAAAAACACGTGCGAGGTTTTGTGGGATGCGCATGCGCAGGCTTTTTGGGATGCGCATGGCTAGTCGAGCATAAACACGTGCGAGAGGATGCATCCCGCAGGGTAGTCGAGTAAAAACACGTGCGAGAGGATGCATCCCGCAGGCTAGTCGAGCACAAACACGTGCGACAGGATGCATCCCGCAGGCTAGTCGAGCAAAAACACGTGCGAGAGGATGCATCCCGCTGGCTAGTCGAGTAAAAACACGTGCGAAAGGATGCATCCCGCAGGCTAGTCGAGCACAAACACGTGCGAGGTTTTGTGGGATGCGCATGCGCAGGTTTTGTGGGATGCGCATGCGCAGGTTTTTTGGGATGCGCATGGTTAGTCGAGCAAAAACACGTGCGAGAGGATGCATTCCGCAGGCTAGTCGAGTAAAAACACGTGCGAGAGGATGCATCCCGCAGGCTAGTCGAGTAAAAACACGTGCGAAAGGATGCATCCCGCAGCCTAGTCGAGCACAAACACGTGCGAGGTTTTGTGGGATGCGCATGCGCAGGTTTTGTGGGATGCGCATGCGCAGGTTTTTTGGGATGCGCATGGCTAGTCGAGCAAAAACACGTGCGAGAGGATGCATCCCGCAGGCTAGTCGAGTAAAAACACGTGCGAGATTTTGTGGGATGCGCATGCGCAGGTTTTTTGGGATGCGCATGGCTAGTCGAGCAAAAACACGTGCGAGAGGATGCATCCCGCAGGCTAGTCCAGTAAAAACACGTGCGAGAGGATGCATCCCGCAGGCTAGTCGAGTAAATACACGTGCGAGGTTTTGTGGGATGCGCATGCGCAGGTTTTTTGGGATGCGCATGCGCAGGTTTTTTGGGATGCGCATGGCTAGTCGAGCAAAAACACGTGCGAGAGGATGCATCCCGCAGGGTATTCGAGTAAAAACACGTGCGAGAGGATGCATCCCGCAGGCTAGTCGAGTAAAAACACGTGCGAAAGGATGCATCCCGCAGGCTAGTCGAGCACAAACACGTGCGAGGTTTCGTGGGATGCGAATGCGCAGGTTTTGTGGGATGCGCATGCGCAGGTTTTTTGGGATGCGCATGGCTAGTCGAGAAAAAACACGTGCGAGAGGATGCATCCCGCAGGCAAGTCGAGTAAAAACACGTGCGCAGGTTTTGTGGGATGCGCATGCGCAGGTTTTGTGGAATGCGCATGCGCAGGTTTTTTGGGATGCGCATGCGCAGGTTTTTTGGGATGCGCATGCCTAGTCGAGCAAAAACACGTGCGAGAGGATGCATCCCGCAGGCTAGTCGAGCAAAAACACGTGCGAGAGGATGCATCCCGCAGGCTAGTCGAGTAAAAACACGTGCGAGAGGATGCATCCCGCAGGCTAGTCGAGCACAAACACGTGCGAGAGGATGCATCCCGCAGGCTAGTCGAGCAAAAACACGTGCGAGAGGATGCATCCCGCAGGCTAGTCGAGTAAAAACACGTGAGAAAGGATGCATCCCGCAGTCTAGTCGAGCACAAACACGTGCGAGGTTTCGTGGGATGCGCATGCGCAGGTTTTGTGGGATGCGCATGCGCAGGTTTTTTGGGATACGCATGGCTAGTCGAGCAAAAACACGTGCGAGAGGATGCATCCCGCAGGCAAGTCGAGTAAAAACACGTGCGAGGTTTTGTGGGATGCGCATGCGCAGGTTTTGTGGGATGCGCATGCGCAGGTTTTTTGGGATGCGCATGCGCAGGTTTTTTGGGATGCGCATGCCTAGTCGAGCAAAAACACGTGCGAGAGGATGCATCCCGCAGGCTAGTCGAGTAAAAACACGTGCGAGAGGATGCATCCCGCAGGCTAGTCGAGTAAAAACACGTGCGAGGTTTTGTGGGATGCGCATGCGCAGGTTTTGTGGGATGCGCATGCGCAGGTTTTTTGGGGATGCGTATGCGCAGGTTTTTTGGGATGCGCATGCGCAGGTTTTTTGGGATGCGCATGCGCAGGTTTTTTGGGATGCGCATGCCTAGTCGAGCAAAAACACGTGCGAGAGGATGCATCCCGCAGGCTAGTCGATAAAAACACGTGCGAGAGGATGCATCCCGCAGCCTAGTCGAGTAAAAACACGTGCGAGAGGATGCATCCCGCAGGCTAGTCGAGCACAAACACGTGCTAGAGGATGCATCCCGCAGGCTAGTCGAGCAAAAACACGTGCGAGAGGATGCATCCCGCAGGCTAGTCGAGCAAAAACACGTGCGAGAGGATGTATCCCGCAGGCTAGTCGAGTAAAAACACGTGCGAGAGGATGCATCCCGCAGGCTAGTCGAGTAAAAACACGTGCGAGAAGATGCATCCCGCAGGCTAGTCGAGTAAAAACACGTGCGAGGTTTTGTGGGATGCGCATGCGCAGGTTTTGTGGGATGCGCATGCGCAGGTTTTGTGGGATGCGCATGCGCAGGTTTTGTGGGATGCGAATGCGCAGGTTTTTTGGGATGCGCATGCGCAGGTTTTTTGGGATGCGCATGGCTAGTCGAGCAAAAACACGTGCGAGAGGATGCATCCCGCAGGCTAGTCGAGTAAAAACACGTGCGAGAGGATGCATCCCGCAGGCTAGTCGAGTAAAAACGTGCGAGAGGATGCATCCCGCAGGCTAGTCGAGTAAAAACACGTGCGAGAGGATGCATCCCGCAGGCTAGTCGAGTAAAAACACGTGCGAGAAAATGCATCCCGCAGGATAGTCGAGTAAAAACACGTGCGAGGTTTTGTGGGATGCGCATGCGCAGGTTTTGTGGGATGCGCATGCGCAGGTTTTTTGGGATGCGCATGGCTAGTCGAGCAAAAACACGTGCGAGAGGATGCATCCCGCAGGCTAGTCGAGCAAAAACACGTGCGAGAGGATGCATCCCGCAGACTAGTCGAGTAAAAACACGTGCGAGAGGATGCTTCCCGCAGGCTAGTCGAGTAAAAACACGTGCGAGAGGATGCTTCCCGCAGGCTAGTCGAGTAAAAACACGTGCGAGAGGATGCATCCCGCAGGCTAGTCGAGCAAAAACACGTGCGAGAGGATGCATCCCGCAGGCTAGTCGAGCAAAAACACGCGCGAGAGGATGCATCCCGCAGGTTAGTCGAGTAAAAACACGTGCGAGAGGATGCTTCCCGCAGGCTAGTCGAGTAAAAACACGTGCGAGAGGATGCTTCCCGCAGGCTAGTCGAGTAAAAACACGTGCGAGAGGATGCATCCCGCAGGCTAGTCGAGTAAAAACACGTGCGAGAGGATGCATCCCGCAGGCTAGTCGAGTAAAAACACGTGCGAGAGGATGCATCCCGCAGGCTAGTCGAGTAAAAACACGTGCGAGAGGATGCATCCCGCAGGCTAGTCGAGTAAAAACACGTGCGAGGTTTTGTGGGATGCGCATGCGCAGGTTTTGTGGGAAGCGCATGCGCAGGTTTTTTGGGATGCGCATGCCTAGTCGAGCAAAAACACGTGCGAGAGGATGCATCCCGCAGGCTAGTCGAGCAAAAACACGTGCGAGAGGATGCATCCCGCAGGCTAGTCGAGTAAAAACACGTGCGAGAGGATGCATCCCGCAGGCTAGTCGAGTAAAAACACGTGCGAGAGGATGCATCCCGCAGGCTAGTCGAGTAAAAACACGTGCGAGGTTTTGTGGGATGCGCATGCGCAGGTTTTGTGGGATGCGCATGCGCAGGTTTTTTGGGATGCGCATGCCTAGTCGAGCAAAAACACGTGCGAGAGGATGCATCCCGCAGGCTAGTCGAGCAAAAACACGTGCGAGAGGATGCATCCCGCAGGCTAGTCGAGTAAAAACACGTGCGAGAGGATGCATCCCGCAGGCTAGTCGAGTAAAGACACATGCGAGAGGATGCATCCCGCAGGCTAGTCGAGTAAAAACACGTGCGAGGTTTTGTGGGATGCGCATGCGCAGGTTTTTTGGGATGTGCATGGCTAGTCGAGCAAAAACACGTGCGAGAGGATGCATCCCGCAGGCTAGTCGAGCAAAAACACGTGCGAGAGGATGCATCCCGCAGGCTAGTCGAGCAAAAACACGAGCGAGAGGATGCATCCCGCAGGCTAGTCGAGCAAAAACACGTGCGAGAGGATGCATCCCGCAGGCTAGTCGAGCAAAAACACGTGCGAGAGGATGCATCCCGAAGGCTAGTCGAGCAAAAACACGTGCGAGAGGATGCATCCCGCAGGCTAGTCGAGTAAAAACACGTGCGAGAGGATGCATCCCGCAGTCTAGTCGAGTAAAAACACGTGCGAGAGGATGCATCCCGCAGGCTAGTCGAGTAAAAACACGTGCGAGAGGATGCATCCCGCAGGCTAGTCGAGTAAAAACACGTGCGAGGTTTTGTGGGATGCGCATGCGCAGGTTTTTTGGGATGCGCATGGCTAATCGAGCAAAAACACGTGCGAGAGGATGCATCCCGCAGGGTAGTCGAGTAAAAACACGTGCGAGAGTATGCATCCCGCCGGCTAGTCGAGTAAAAACACGTGCGAGAGGATGCATCCCGCAGGCTAGTCGAGCAAAAACACGTGCGAGAGGATGCATCCCGCAGGCTAGTCGAGCAAAAACACGTGCGAGAGGATGCATCCCGCAGGCTAGTCGAGCAAAAACACGTGCGAGAGGATGCATCCCGAAGGCTAGTCGAGCAAAAACACGTGCGAGAGGATGCATCCCGCAGGCTAGTCGAGTAAAAACACGTGCAAGAGGATACTTCCCGCAGGCTAGTCGAGTAAAAAGACGTGCGAGAGGATGCATCCCGCAGGCTAGTCGAGCAAAAACACGTGCGAGAGGATGCATCCCGCAGGCTAGTCGAGCAAAAACACGTGCGAGAGGATGCATCCCGAAGGCTAGTCGAGCAAAAACACGTGCGAGAGGATGCATCCCGCAGGCTAGTCGAGCAAAAACACGTGCGAGAGGATGCATCCCGCAGGCTAGTCGAGTAAAAACACGTGCAAGAGGATACTTCCCGCAGGCTAGTCGAGTAAAAAGACGTGCGAGAGGATGCATCCCGCAGGCTAGTCGAGCAAAAACACGTGCGAGAGGATGCATCCCGCAGGCTAGTCGAGTAAAAACACGTGCGAGAGGATGAATCCCGCAGGCTAGTCGAGTAAAAACCCGTGCGAGAGGATGCATCCCGCAGTCTAGTCGAGTAAAAACACGTGCGAGAGGATGCATCCCGCAGGCTAGTCGAGTAAAAACACGTGCGAGAGGATGCATCCCGCAGGCTAGTCGAGTAAAAACACGTGCGAGGTTTTGTGGGATGCGCATGCGCAGGTTTTGTGGGATGCGCATGCGCAGGTTTTTTGGGATGCGCATGCGCAGGTTTTTTGAGATGCCCATGGCTAGTCGAGTAAAAACACGTGCGACAGGATGCATCCCGCAGGCTAGTCGAGTAAAAACACGTGCGAGAGGATGCATCCCGCAGGCTAGTCGAGCAAAAACACGTGCGAGAGGATGCATCCCGCAGACTAGTCGAGTAAAAACACGTGCGAGGTTTTGTGGGATGCGCATGCGCAGGTTTTGTGGGATGCGCATGCGCAGGTTTTTTGGGATGCGCATGGCTAGTCGAGCAAAAACACGTGCGAGAGGATGCATCCCGCAGGCTAGTCGAGCAAAAACACGTGCGAGAGGATGCATCCCGCAGGCTAGTCGAGCAAAAACACGTGCGAGAGGATGCATCCCGCAGGCTAGTCGAGCAAAAACACGTGCGAGAGGATGCATCCCGCAGGCTAGTCGAGTAAAAACACGTGCGAGAGGATGCATTCCGCAGGCTAGCCGAGTAAAAACACGTGCGAGGTTTTGTGGGATGCGCATGCGCAGGTTTTTTGGGATGCGCATGCGCAGGTTTTATGGGATGCGCATGGCTAGTCGAGCAAAAACACGTGCGAGAGGATGCATCCCGCAGGGTATTCGAGTAAAAACACGTGCGAGAGGATGCATCCCGCAGGCTAGTCGAGTAAAAACACGTGCGAAAGGATGCATCCCGCAGGCTAGTCGAGCACAAACACGTGCGAGGTTTCGTGGGATGCGAATGCGCAGGTTTTGTGGGATGCGCATGCGCAGGTTTTTTGGGATGCGCATGGCTAGTCGAGAAAAAACACGTGCGAGAGGATGCATCCCGCAGGCAAGTCGAGTAAAAACACGTGCGCAGGTTTTGTGGGATGCGCATGCGCAGGTTTTGTGGAATGCGCATGCGCAGGTTTTTTGGGATGCGCATGCGCAGGTTTTTTGGGATGCGCATGCCTAGTCGAGCAAAAACACGTGCGAGAGGATGCATCCCGCAGGCTAGTCGAGCAAAAACACGTGCGAGAGGATGCATCCCGCAGGCTAGTCGAGTAAAAACACGTGCGAGAGGATGCATCCCGCAGGCTAGTCGAGCACAAACACGTGCGAGAGGATGCATCCCGCAGGCTAGTCGAGCAAAAACACGTGCGAGAGGATGCATCCCGCAGGCTAGTCGAGTAAAAACACGTGAGAAAGGATGCATCCCGCAGTCTAGTCGAGCACAAACACGTGCGAGGTTTCGTGGGATGCGCATGCGCAGGTTTTGTGGGATGCGCATGCGCAGGTTTTTTGGGATACGCATGGCTAGTCGAGCAAAAACACGTGCGAGAGGATGCATCCCGCAGGCAAGTCGAGTAAAAACACGTGCGAGGTTTTGTGGGATGCGCATGCGCAGGTTTTGTGGGATGCGCATGCGCAGGTTTTTTGGGATGCGCATGCGCAGGTTTTTTGGGATGCGCATGCCTAGTCGAGCAAAAACACGTGCGAGAGGATGCATCCCGCAGGCTAGTCGAGTAAAAACACGTGCGAGAGGATGCATCCCGCAGGCTAGTCGAGTAAAAACACGTGCGAGGTTTTGTGGGATGCGCATGCGCAGGTTTTGTGGGATGCGCATGCGCAGGTTTTTTGGGGATGCGTATGCGCAGGTTTTTTGGGATGCGCATGCGCAGGTTTTTTGGGATGCGCATGCGCAGGTTTTTTGGGATGCGCATGCCTAGTCGAGCAAAAACACGTGCGAGAGGATGCATCCCGCAGGCTAGTCGATAAAAACACGTGCGAGAGGATGCATCCCGCAGCCTAGTCGAGTAAAAACACGTGCGAGAGGATGCATCCCGCAGGCTAGTCGAGCACAAACACGTGCTAGAGGATGCATCCCGCAGGCTAGTCGAGCAAAAACACGTGCGAGAGGATGCATCCCGCAGGCTAGTCGAGCAAAAACACGTGCGAGAGGATGTATCCCGCAGGCTAGTCGAGTAAAAACACGTGCGAGAGGATGCATCCCGCAGGCTAGTCGAGTAAAAACACGTGCGAGAAGATGCATCCCGCAGGCTAGTCGAGTAAAAACACGTGCGAGGTTTTGTGGGATGCGCATGCGCAGGTTTTGTGGGATGCGCATGCGCAGGTTTTGTGGGATGCGCATGCGCAGGTTTTGTGGGATGCGAATGCGCAGGTTTTTTGGGATGCGCATGCGCAGGTTTTTTGGGATGCGCATGGCTAGTCGAGCAAAAACACGTGCGAGAGGATGCATCCCGCAGGCTAGTCGAGTAAAAACACGTGCGAGAGGATGCATCCCGCAGGCTAGTCGAGTAAAAACGTGCGAGAGGATGCATCCCGCAGGCTAGTCGAGTAAAAACACGTGCGAGAGGATGCATCCCGCAGGCTAGTCGAGTAAAAACACGTGCGAGAAAATGCATCCCGCAGGATAGTCGAGTAAAAACACGTGCGAGGTTTTGTGGGATGCGCATGCGCAGGTTTTGTGGGATGCGCATGCGCAGGTTTTTTGGGATGCGCATGGCTAGTCGAGCAAAAACACGTGCGAGAGGATGCATCCCGCAGGCTAGTCGAGCAAAAACACGTGCGAGAGGATGCATCCCGCAGACTAGTCGAGTAAAAACACGTGCGAGAGGATGCTTCCCGCAGGCTAGTCGAGTAAAAACACGTGCGAGAGGATGCTTCCCGCAGGCTAGTCGAGTAAAAACACGTGCGAGAGGATGCATCCCGCAGGCTAGTCGAGCAAAAACACGTGCGAGAGGATGCATCCCGCAGGCTAGTCGAGCAAAAACACGCGCGAGAGGATGCATCCCGCAGGTTAGTCGAGTAAAAACACGTGCGAGAGGATGCTTCCCGCAGGCTAGTCGAGTAAAAACACGTGCGAGAGGATGCTTCCCGCAGGCTAGTCGAGTAAAAACACGTGCGAGAGGATGCATCCCGCAGGCTAGTCGAGTAAAAACACGTGCGAGAGGATGCATCCCGCAGGCTAGTCGAGTAAAAACACGTGCGAGAGGATGCATCCCGCAGGCTAGTCGAGTAAAAACACGTGCGAGAGGATGCATCCCGCAGGCTAGTCGAGTAAAAACACGTGCGAGGTTTTGTGGGATGCGCATGCGCAGGTTTTGTGGGAAGCGCATGCGCAGGTTTTTTGGGATGCGCATGCCTAGTCGAGCAAAAACACGTGCGAGAGGATGCATCCCGCAGGCTAGTCGAGCAAAAACACGTGCGAGAGGATGCATCCCGCAGGCTAGTCGAGTAAAAACACGTGCGAGAGGATGCATCCCGCAGGCTAGTCGAGTAAAAACACGTGCGAGAGGATGCATCCCGCAGGCTAGTCGAGTAAAAACACGTGCGAGGTTTTGTGGGATGCGCATGCGCAGGTTTTGTGGGATGCGCATGCGCAGGTTTTTTGGGATGCGCATGCCTAGTCGAGCAAAAACACGTGCGAGAGGATGCATCCCGCAGGCTAGTCGAGCAAAAACACGTGCGAGAGGATGCATCCCGCAGGCTAGTCGAGTAAAAACACGTGCGAGAGGATGCATCCCGCAGGCTAGTCGAGTAAAGACACATGCGAGAGGATGCATCCCGCAGGCTAGTCGAGTAAAAACACGTGCGAGGTTTTGTGGGATGCGCATGCGCAGGTTTTTTGGGATGTGCATGGCTAGTCGAGCAAAAACACGTGCGAGAGGATGCATCCCGCAGGCTAGTCGAGCAAAAACACGTGCGAGAGGATGCATCCCGCAGGCTAGTCGAGCAAAAACACGAGCGAGAGGATGCATCCCGCAGGCTAGTCGAGCAAAAACACGTGCGAGAGGATGCATCCCGCAGGCTAGTCGAGCAAAAACACGTGCGAGAGGATGCATCCCGAAGGCTAGTCGAGCAAAAACACGTGCGAGAGGATGCATCCCGCAGGCTAGTCGAGTAAAAACACGTGCGAGAGGATGCATCCCGCAGTCTAGTCGAGTAAAAACACGTGCGAGAGGATGCATCCCGCAGGCTAGTCGAGTAAAAACACGTGCGAGAGGATGCATCCCGCAGGCTAGTCGAGTAAAAACACGTGCGAGGTTTTGTGGGATGCGCATGCGCAGGTTTTTTGGGATGCGCATGGCTAATCGAGCAAAAACACGTGCGAGAGGATGCATCCCGCAGGGTAGTCGAGTAAAAACACGTGCGAGAGTATGCATCCCGCCGGCTAGTCGAGTAAAAACACGTGCGAGAGGATGCATCCCGCAGGCTAGTCGAGCAAAAACACGTGCGAGAGGATGCATCCCGCAGGCTAGTCGAGCAAAAACACGTGCGAGAGGATGCATCCCGCAGGCTAGTCGAGCAAAAACACGTGCGAGAGGATGCATCCCGAAGGCTAGTCGAGCAAAAACACGTGCGAGAGGATGCATCCCGCAGGCTAGTCGAGTAAAAACACGTGCAAGAGGATACTTCCCGCAGGCTAGTCGAGTAAAAAGACGTGCGAGAGGATGCATCCCGCAGGCTAGTCGAGCAAAAACACGTGCGAGAGGATGCATCCCGCAGGCTAGTCGAGCAAAAACACGTGCGAGAGGATGCATCCCGAAGGCTAGTCGAGCAAAAACACGTGCGAGAGGATGCATCCCGCAGGCTAGTCGAGCAAAAACACGTGCGAGAGGATGCATCCCGCAGGCTAGTCGAGTAAAAACACGTGCAAGAGGATACTTCCCGCAGGCTAGTCGAGTAAAAAGACGTGCGAGAGGATGCATCCCGCAGGCTAGTCGAGCAAAAACACGTGCGAGAGGATGCATCCCGCAGGCTAGTCGAGTAAAAACACGTGCGAGAGGATGAATCCCGCAGGCTAGTCGAGTAAAAACCCGTGCGAGAGGATGCATCCCGCAGTCTAGTCGAGTAAAAACACGTGCGAGAGGATGCATCCCGCAGGCTAGTCGAGTAAAAACACGTGCGAGAGGATGCATCCCGCAGGCTAGTCGAGTAAAAACACGTGCGAGGTTTTGTGGGATGCGCATGCGCAGGTTTTGTGGGATGCGCATGCGCAGGTTTTTTGGGATGCGCATGCGCAGGTTTTTTGAGATGCCCATGGCTAGTCGAGTAAAAACACGTGCGACAGGATGCATCCCGCAGGCTAGTCGAGTAAAAACACGTGCGAGAGGATGCATCCCGCAGGCTAGTCGAGCAAAAACACGTGCGAGAGGATGCATCCCGCAGACTAGTCGAGTAAAAACACGTGCGAGGTTTTGTGGGATGCGCATGCGCAGGTTTTGTGGGATGCGCATGCGCAGGTTTTTTGGGATGCGCATGGCTAGTCGAGCAAAAACACGTGCGAGAGGATGCATCCCGCAGGCTAGTCGAGCAAAAACACGTGCGAGAGGATGCATCCCGCAGGCTAGTCGAGCAAAAACACGTGCGAGAGGATGCATCCCGCAGGCTAGTCGAGCAAAAACACGTGCGAGAGGATGCATCCCGCAGGCTAGTCGAGTAAAAACACGTGCGAGAGGATGCATTCCGCAGGCTAGCCGAGTAAAAACACGTGCGAGGTTTTGTGGGATGCGCATGCGCAGGTTTTTTGGGATGCGCATGCGCAGGTTTTATGGGATGCGCATGGCTAGTCGAGCAAAAACACGTGCGAGAGGATGCGTCCCGCAGGGTAGTCGAGTAAAAACACGTGCGAGGTTTTGTGGGATGCGCATGCGCAGGTTTTTTGGGATGCGCATGGCTAGTCGAGCAAAAACACGTGCGAGAGGATGCATCCCGCAGGGTAGTCGAGTAAAAACACGTGCAAGAGGATGCTTCCCGCAGGCTAGTCGAGTAAAAACACGTGCGAGAGGATGCATCCCGCAGGCTAGTCGAGTAAAAACACGTGCGAGAGGATGCTTCCCGCAGGCTAGTCGAGTAAAAACACGTGCGAGAGGATGCATCCCGCATGCTAGTCGAGTAAAAACACGTGCGAGAGGATGCGTCCCGCAGGCTAGTCGAGCAAAAACACGTGCGAGAGGATGCATTCCGCAGGCTAGCCGAGTAAAAACACGTGCGAGGTTTTGTGGGATGCGCATGCGCAGGTTTTGTGGGATGCGCATGCGCAGGTTTTTTGGGATGCGCATGGCTAGTCGTGCAAAAACACGTGCGAGAGGATGCATCCCGCAGGGTAGTCGAGTAAAAACACGTGCGAGAGGATGCATCCCGCAGGCTAGTCGAGTAAAAACACGTGCGAGAGGATGCATCCCGCAGGCTAGTCGAGTAAAAACACGTGCGAGAGGATGCATCCCGCAGGCTAGTCGAGTAAAAACACGTGCGAGAGGATGCATCCCGCAGGCTAGTCGAGTAAAAACACGTGCGAGAGGATGCATCCCGCAGGCTAGTCGAGTAAAAACACGTGCGAGGTTTTGTGGGATGCGCATGCGCAGGTTTTGTGGGATGCGCATGCGCAGGTTTTTTGGGATGCGCATGGCTAGTCGAGCAAAAACACGTGCGAGAGGATGCATCCCGCAGGGTAGTCGAGTAAAAACACGTGCGAGAGGATGCATCCCGCAGGCTAGTCGAGCAAAAACACGTGCGAGAGGATGCATCCCGCAGGCTAGTCGAGTAAAAACACGTGCGAGAGGATGCGTCCCGCAGGCTAGTCGAGCAAAAACACGTGCGAGAGGATGCATCCCGCAGGCTAGTCGAGTAAAAACACGTGCGAGAGGATGCATCCCGCAGGCTAGTCGAGTAAAAACACGTGCGAGAGGATGCTTCCCGCAGGCTAGTCGAGTAAAAACACGTGCGAGAGGATGCATCCCGCATGCTAGTCGAGTAAAAACACGTGCGAGAGGATGCGTCCCGCAGGCTAGTCGAGCAAAAACACGTGCGAGAGGATGCATTCCGCAGGCTAGCCGAGTAAAAACACGTGCGAGGTTTTGTGGGATGCGCATGCGCAGGTTTTGTGGGATGCGCATGCGCAGGTTTTTTGGGATGCGCATGGCTAGTCGAGCAAAAACACGTGCGAGAGGATGCATCCCGCAGGGTAGTCGAGTAAAAACACGTGCGAGAGGATGCATCCCGCAGGCTAGTCGAGTAAAAACACGTGCGAGAGGATGCATCCCGCAGGCTAGTCGAGTAAAAACACGTGCGAGAGGATGCATCCCGCAGGCTAGTCGAGTAAAAACACGTGCGAGAGGATGCATCCCGCAGGCTAGTCGAGTAAAAACACGTGCGAGAGGATGCATCCCGCAGGCTAGTCGAGTAAAAACACGTGCGAGGTTTTGTGGGATGCGCATGCGCAGGTTTTGTGGGATGCGCATGCGCAGGTTTTTTGGGATGCGCTTGGCTAGTCGAGCAAAAACACGTGCGAGAGGATGCATCCCGCAGGGTAGTCGAGTAAAAACACGTGCGAGAGGATGCATCCCGCAGGCTAGTCGAGCAAAAACACGTGCGAGAGGATGCATCCCGCAGGCTAGTCGAGTAAAAACACGTGCGAGAGGATGCGTCCCGCAGGCTAGTCGAGCAAAAACACGTGCGAGAGGATGCATCCCGCAGGCTAGTCGAGCAAAAACACGTGCGAGAGGATGCATCCCGCAGGCTAGTCGAGTAAAAACACGTGCGAGAGGATGCATCCCGCAGGCTAGTCGAGTTACAACACGTGCGAGAGGATGCATCCCGCAGGCTAGTCGAGTAAAAACTCGTGCGAGGTTTTGTGGGATGCGCATGCGCAGGTTTTTTGGGACGCGCATGGCTAGTCGAGCAAAAACACGTGCGAGAGGATGCATCCCGCAGGGTAGTCGAGTAAAAACACGTGCAAGAGGATGCTTCCCGCAGGCTAGTCGAGTGAAAACACGTGCGAGAGGATGCATCCCTCAGGCTAGTCGAGTAAAAACACGTGCGAGAGGATGCTTCCCGCAGGCTAGTCGAGTAAAAACACGTGCGAGAGGATGCATCCAGCATGCTAGTCGAGCAAAAACACGTGCGAGAGGATGCATCCCGCAGGCTAGTCGAGTAAAAACACGTGCGAGAGGATGCATCCCGCAGGCTAGTCGAGTAAAAACACGTGCGAGAGGATGCATCCCGCAGGCTAGTCGAGTAAAAACACGTGCGAGGTTTTGTGGGATGCGCATGCGCAGGTTTTGTGGGATGCGCATGCGCAGGTTTTTTGGGATGCGCATGGCTAGTCGAGCAAAAACACGTGCGAGAGGATGCATCCCGCAGGGTAGTCGAGTAAAAACACGTGCGAGAGGATGCATCCCGCAGGCTAGTCGAGTAAAAACACGTGCGAGAGGATGCATCCCGCAGGCTAGTCGAGTAAAAACACGTGCGAGAGGATGCATCCCGCAGGCTAGTCGAGTAAAAACACGTGCGAGGTTTTGTGGGATGCGCATGCGCAGGTTTTGTGGGATGCGCATGCGCAGGTTTTTTGGGATGCGCATGGCTAGTCGAGCAAAAACACGTGCGAGAGGATGCA
The DNA here is from genome assembly GCF_051020765.1 of Lasioglossum baleicum. Lineage (NCBI taxonomy): Eukaryota > Metazoa > Arthropoda > Insecta > Hymenoptera > Halictidae > Lasioglossum > Lasioglossum baleicum. The sequence continues at coordinate 52,791 of NW_027469520.1, forward strand.
TCCCGCAGGGTAGTCGAGTAAAAACACGTGCGAGAGGATGCATCCCGCAGGCTAGTCGAGTAAAAACACGTGCGAGAGGATGCATCCCGCAGGCTAGTCGAGCAAAAACACGTGCGAGAGGATGCATCCCGCAGGCTAGTCGAGCAAAAACACGTGCGAGAGGATGCATCCCGCAGGCCAGTCGAGTAAAAACACGTGCGAGAGGATGCATCCCGCAGGATAGTCGAGTAAAAACACGTGCGAGAGGATGCATTCCGCAGGCTAGCCGAGTAAAAACACGTGCGAGGTTTTGTGGGATGCGCATGCGCAGGTTTTTTGGGATGCGCATGCGCAGGTTTTTTGGGATGCGCATGGCTAGTCGAGCAAAAACACGTGCGAGAGGATGCATCCCGCAGGCTAGTCGAGTAATAACACGTGCGAGAGGATGCATCCCGCAGGCTAGTCGAGTAAAAACACGTGCGAGAGGATGCATCCCGCAGGCTAGTCGAGTAAAAACACGTGCGAGAAGATGCATCCCGCAGGCTAGTCGAGTAAAAACACGTGCGAGGTTTTGTGGGATGCGCATGCGCAGGATTCGTGGGATGCGCATGCGGAGGTTTTTTGGGATGCGCATGCGCAGGTTTTTGGGATGCGCATGGCTAGTCGAGCAAAAACACGTGCGAGAGGATGCATCCCGCAGGCTAGTCGAGTAAAAACACGTGCGAGAGGATGCATCCCGCAGGCTAGTCGAGTAAAAACACGTGCGAGGTTTTGTGGGATGCGCATGCGCAGGTTTTGTGGGATGCGCATGCGCAGGTTTTTTGGGATGCGCATGGCTAGTCGAGCAAAAACACGTGCGAGAGGATGCATCCCGCAGGGTAGTCGAGTAAAAACACGTGCGAGAGGATGCATCCCGCAGGCTAGTCGAGCAAAAACACGTGCGAGAGGATGCATCCCGCAGGCTAGTCGAGTAAAAACACGTGCGAGAGGATGCGTCCCGCAGGCTAGTCGAGCAAAAACACGTGCGAGAGGATGCATCCCGCAGGCTAGTCGAGTAAAAACACGTGCGAGAGGATGCATCCCGCAGGCTAGTCGAGTAAAAACACGTGCGAGAGGATGCTTCCCGCAGGCTAGTCGAGTAAAAACACGTGCGAGAGGATGCATCCCGCATGCTAGTCGAGTAAAAACACGTGCGAGAGGATGCGTCCCGCAGGCTAGTCGAGCAAAAACACGTGCGAGAGGATGCATTCCGCAGGCTAGCCGAGTAAAAACACGTGCGAGGTTTTGTGGGATGCGCATGCGCAGGTTTTGTGGGATGCGCATGCGCAGGTTTTTTGGGATGCGCATGGCTAGTCGAGCAAAAACACGTGCGAGAGGATGCATCCCGCAGGGTAGTCGAGTAAAAACACGTGCGAGAGGATGCATCCCGCAGGCTAGTCGAGTAAAAACACGTGCGAGAGGATGCATCCCGCAGGCTAGTCGAGTAAAAACACGTGCGAGAGGATGCATCCCGCAGGCTAGTCGAGTAAAAACACGTGCGAGAGGATGCATCCCGCAGGCTAGTCGAGTAAAAACACGTGCGAGAGGATGCATCCCGCAGGCTAGTCGAGTAAAAACACGTGCGAGGTTTTGTGGGATGCGCATGCGCAGGTTTTGTGGGATGCGCATGCGCAGGTTTTTTGGGATGCGCTTGGCTAGTCGAGCAAAAACACGTGCGAGAGGATGCATCCCGCAGGGTAGTCGAGTAAAAACACGTGCGAGAGGATGCATCCCGCAGGCTAGTCGAGCAAAAACACGTGCGAGAGGATGCATCCCGCAGGCTAGTCGAGTAAAAACACGTGCGAGAGGATGCGTCCCGCAGGCTAGTCGAGCAAAAACACGTGCGAGAGGATGCATCCCGCAGGCTAGTCGAGCAAAAACACGTGCGAGAGGATGCATCCCGCAGGCTAGTCGAGTAAAAACACGTGCGAGAGGATGCATCCCGCAGGCTAGTCGAGTTACAACACGTGCGAGAGGATGCATCCCGCAGGCTAGTCGAGTAAAAACTCGTGCGAGGTTTTGTGGGATGCGCATGCGCAGGTTTTTTGGGACGCGCATGGCTAGTCGAGCAAAAACACGTGCGAGAGGATGCATCCCGCAGGGTAGTCGAGTAAAAACACGTGCAAGAGGATGCTTCCCGCAGGCTAGTCGAGTGAAAACACGTGCGAGAGGATGCATCCCTCAGGCTAGTCGAGTAAAAACACGTGCGAGAGGATGCTTCCCGCAGGCTAGTCGAGTAAAAACACGTGCGAGAGGATGCATCCAGCATGCTAGTCGAGCAAAAACACGTGCGAGAGGATGCATCCCGCAGGCTAGTCGAGTAAAAACACGTGCGAGAGGATGCATCCCGCAGGCTAGTCGAGTAAAAACACGTGCGAGAGGATGCATCCCGCAGGCTAGTCGAGTAAAAACACGTGCGAGGTTTTGTGGGATGCGCATGCGCAGGTTTTGTGGGATGCGCATGCGCAGGTTTTTTGGGATGCGCATGGCTAGTCGAGCAAAAACACGTGCGAGAGGATGCATCCCGCAGGGTAGTCGAGTAAAAACACGTGCGAGAGGATGCATCCCGCAGGCTAGTCGAGTAAAAACACGTGCGAGAGGATGCATCCCGCAGGCTAGTCGAGTAAAAACACGTGCGAGAGGATGCATCCCGCAGGCTAGTCGAGTAAAAACACGTGCGAGGTTTTGTGGGATGCGCATGCGCAGGTTTTGTGGGATGCGCATGCGCAGGTTTTTTGGGATGCGCATGGCTAGTCGAGCAAAAACACGTGCGAGAGGATGCATCCCGCAGGGTAGTCGAGTAAAAACACGTGCGAGAGGATGCATCCCGCAGGCTAGTCGAGTAAAAACACGTGCGAGAGGATGCATCCCGCAGGCTAGTCGAGCAAAAACACGTGCGAGAGGATGCATCCCGCAGGCTAGTCGAGCAAAAACACGTGCGAGAGGATGCATCCCGCAGGCCAGTCGAGTAAAAACACGTGCGAGAGGATGCATCCCGCAGGATAGTCGAGTAAAAACACGTGCGAGAGGATGCATTCCGCAGGCTAGCCGAGTAAAAACACGTGCGAGGTTTTGTGGGATGCGCATGCGCAGGTTTTTTGGGATGCGCATGCGCAGGTTTTTTGGGATGCGCATGGCTAGTCGAGCAAAAACACGTGCGAGAGGATGCATCCCGCAGGCTAGTCGAGTAATAACACGTGCGAGAGGATGCATCCCGCAGGCTAGTCGAGTAAAAACACGTGCGAGAGGATGCATCCCGCAGGCTAGTCGAGTAAAAACACGTGCGAGAAGATGCATCCCGCAGGCTAGTCGAGTAAAAACACGTGCGAGGTTTTGTGGGATGCGCATGCGCAGGATTCGTGGGATGCGCATGCGGAGGTTTTTTGGGATGCGCATGCGCAGGTTTTTGGGATGCGCATGGCTAGTCGAGCAAAAACACGTGCGAGAGGATGCATCCCGCAGGCTAGTCGAGTAAAAACACGTGCGAGAGGATGCATCCTGCAGGCTAGACGAGTAAAAACACGTGCGAGAGGATGCATCCCGCAGGCTAGTCGAGTAAAAACGTGCGAGAGGATGCATCCCGCAGGCTAGTCGAGTAAAAACACGTGCGAGAGGATGCATACCGCAGGCTAGTCGAGTAAAAACACGTGCGAGGTTTTGTGGGATGCGCATGAGCAGGTTTTGTGGGATGCGCATGCGCAGGTTTTATGGGATGCGCATGGCTAGTCGAGCAAAAACACGTGCGAGAGGATGCATCCCGCAGGGTAGTCGAGTAAAAACACGTGCGAGGTTTTGTGGGATGCGCATGCGCAGGTTTTGTGGGATGCGCATGCGCAGGTTTTGTGGGATGCGCATGCGCAGGTTTTGTGGGATGCGCATGCGCAGGTTTTTTGGGATGCGCATGGCTAGTCGAGCAAAAACACGTGCGAGAGGATGCATCCCGCAGGGTAGTCGAGTAAAAACACGTGCAAGAGGATGCTTCCCGCAGGCTAGTCGAGTAAAAGCACGTGCGAGAGGATGCATCCCGCAGGCTAGTCGAGTAAAAACACGTGCGAGAGGATGCGTCCCGCAGGCTAGTCGAGCAAAAACACGTGCGAGAGGATGCATCCCGCAGGCTAGTCGAGCAAAAACACGTGCGAGAGGATGCATCCCGCAGGCTAGTCGAGTAAAAACACGTGCGAGAGGATGCATCCCGCAGGCTAGTCGAGTTAAAGCACGTGCGAGAGGATGCATCCCGCAGGCTAGTCGAGTAAAAACACGTGCGAGGTTTTGTGGGATGCGCATGCGCAGGTTTTTTGGGACGCGCATGGCTAGTCGAGCAAAAACACGTGCGAGAGGATGCATCCCGCAGGGTAGTCGAGTAAAAACACGTGCGAGAGGATGCATCCCGCAGGCTAGTCGAGTAAAAACACGTGCGAGAGGATGCATCCCGCAGGCTAGTCGAGTAAAAACACGTGCGAGGTTTTGTGGGATGCGCATGCGCAGGTTTTTTGGGACGCGCATGGCTGGTCGAGCAAAAACACGTGCGAGAGGATGCATCCCGCAGTGTAGTCGAGTAAAAACAAGTGCAAGAGGATGCTTCCCGCAGGCTAGTCGAGTAAAAACACGTGCGAGAGGATGCATCCCGCAGGCTAGTCGAGTTAAAACACGTGCGAGAGGATGCATCCCGCAGGCTAGTCGAGTAAAAACACGTGCGAGGTTTTGTGGGATGCGCATGCGCAGGTTTTTTGGGACGCGCATGGCTAGTCGAGCAAAAACACGTGCGAGAGGATGCATCCCGCAGGCTAGTCGAGTAAAAACACGTGCGAGAGGATGCATCCCGCAGGCTAGTCGAGTTAAAACACGTGCGAGAGGATGCATCCCGCAGGCTAGTCGAGTAAAAACACGTGCGAGAGGATGCATCCCGCAGGCTAGTCGAGTAAAAACACGTGCGAGGTTTTGTGGGATGCGCATGCGCAGGTTTTGTGGGATGCGCATGCGCAGGTTTTTTGGGATGCGCATGGCTAGTCGAGCAAAAACACGTGCGAGAGGATGCATCCCGCAGGCTAGTCGAGTAATAACACGTGCGAGAGGATGCATCCCGCAGGCTAGTCGAGTAAAAACACGTGCGAGAGGATGCATCCCGCAGGCTAGTCGAGTAAAAACACGTGCGAGGTTTTGTGGGATGCGCATGCGCAGGTTTTGTGGGATGCGCATGCGCAGGTTTTTTGGGATGCGCATGGCTAGTCGAGCAAAAACACGTGCGAGAGGATGCATCCCGCAGGGTAGTCGAGTAAAAACACGTGCGAGAGGATGCATCCCGCAGGCTAGTCGAGTAAAAACACGTGCGAGAGGATGCATCCCGCAGGCTAGTCGAGCAAAAACACGTGCGAGAGGATGCATCCCGCAGGCTAGTCGAGCAAAAACACGTGCGAGAGGATGCATCCCGCAGGCCAGTCGAGTAAAAACACGTGCGAGAGGATGCATCCCGCAGGATAGTCGAGTAAAAACACGTGCGAGAGGATGCATTCCGCAGGCTAGCCGAGTAAAAACACGTGCGAGGTTTTGTGGGATGCGCATGCGCAGGTTTTTTGGGATGCGCATGCGCAGGTTTTTTGGGATGCGCATGGCTAGTCGAGCAAAAACACGTGCGAGAGGATGCATCCCGCAGGCTAGTCGAGTAATAACACGTGCGAGAGGATGCATCCCGCAGGCTAGTCGAGTAAAAACACGTGCGAGAGGATGCATCCCGCAGGCTAGTCGAGTAAAAACACGTGCGAGAAGATGCATCCCGCAGGCTAGTCGAGTAAAAACACGTGCGAGGTTTTGTGGGATGCGCATGCGCAGGATTCGTGGGATGCGCATGCGGAGGTTTTTTGGGATGCGCATGCGCAGGTTTTTGGGATGCGCATGGCTAGTCGAGCAAAAACACGTGCGAGAGGATGCATCCCGCAGGCTAGTCGAGTAAAAACACGTGCGAGAGGATGCATCCTGCAGGCTAGACGAGTAAAAACACGTGCGAGAGGATGCATCCCGCAGGCTAGTCGAGTAAAAACGTGCGAGAGGATGCATCCCGCAGGCTAGTCGAGTAAAAACACGTGCGAGAGGATGCATACCGCAGGCTAGTCGAGTAAAAACACGTGCGAGGTTTTGTGGGATGCGCATGAGCAGGTTTTGTGGGATGCGCATGCGCAGGTTTTATGGGATGCGCATGGCTAGTCGAGCAAAAACACGTGCGAGAGGATGCATCCCGCAGGGTAGTCGAGTAAAAACACGTGCGAGGTTTTGTGGGATGCGCATGCGCAGGTTTTGTGGGATGCGCATGCGCAGGTTTTGTGGGATGCGCATGCGCAGGTTTTTTGGGATGCGCATGGCTAGTCGAGCAAAAACACGTGCGAGAGGATGCATCCCGCAGGGTAGTCGAGTAAAAACACGTGCAAGAGGATGCTTCCCGCAGGCTAGTCGAGTAAAAGCACGTGCGAGAGGATGCATCCCGCAGGCTAGTCGAGTAAAAACACGTGCGAGAGGATGCGTCCCGCAGGCTAGTCGAGCAAAAACACGTGCGAGGGGATGCATCCCGCAGGCTAGTCGAGCAAAAACACGTGCGAGAGGATGCATCCCGCAGGCTAGTCGAGTAAAAACACGTGCGAGAGGATGCATCCCGCAGGCTAGTCGAGTTAAAGCACGTGCGAGAGGATGCATCCCGCAGGCTAGTCGAGTAAAAACACGTGCGAGGTTTTGTGGGATGCGCATGCGCAGGTTTTTTGGGACGCGCATGGCTAGTCGAGCAAAAACACGTGCGAGAGGATGCATCCCGCAGGGTAGTCGAGTAAAAACACGTGCGAGAGGATGCATCCCGCAGGCTAGTCGAGTAAAAACACGTGCGAGAGGATGCATCCCGCAGGCTAGTCGAGTAAAAACACGTGCGAGGTTTTGTGGGATGCGCATGCGCAGGTTTTTTGGGACGCGCATGGCTAGTCGAGCAAAAACACGTGCGAGAGGATGCATCCCGCAGTGTAGTCGAGTAAAAACACGTGCAAGAGGATGCTTCCCGCAGGCTAGTCGAGTAAAAACACGTGCGAGAGGATGCATCCCGCAGGCTAGTCGAGTTAAAACACGTGCGAGAGGATGCATCCCGCAGGCTAGTCGATTAAAAACACGTGCGAGGTTTTGTGGGATGCGCATGCGCAGGTTTTTTGGGACGCGCATGGCTAGTCGAGCAAAAACACGTGCGAGAGGATGCATCCCGCAGGCTAGTCGAGTAAAAACACGTGCGAGAGGATGCATCCCGCAGGCTAGTCGAGTTAAAACACGTGCGAGAGGATGCATCCCGCAGGCTAGTCGAGTAAAAACACGTGCGAGGTTTTGTGGGATGCGCATGCGCAGGTTTTTTGGGACGCGCATGGCTAGTCGAGCAAAAACACGTGCGAGAGGATGCATCCCGCAGGGTAGTCGAGTAAAAACACGTGCAAGAGGATGCTTCCCGCAGGCTAGTCGAGTGAAAACACGTGCGAGAGGATGCATCCCTCAGGCTAGTCGAGTAAAAACACGTGCGAGAGGATGCTTCCCGCAGGCTAGTCGAGTAAAAACACGTGCGAGAGGATGCATCCCGCAGGCTAGTCGAGTAAAAACACGTGCGAGAGGATGCATCCCGCAGGCTAGTCGAGTAAAAACACGTGCGAGAAGATTCATCCCGCAGGCTAGTCGAGTAAAAACACGTGCGAGGTTTTGTGGGATGCGCATGCGCAGGTTTTGTGGGATGCGCATGCGCAGGTTTTGTGGGATGCGCATGCGCAGGTTTTTTGGGATGCGCATGCGCAGGTTTTTTGGGATGCGCATGCGCAGGTTTTTTGGGATGCGCATGCCTAGTCGAGCAAAAACACGTGCGAGAGGATGCATCCCGCAGGCTAGTCGAGCAAAAACACGTGCGAGAGGATGCATCCCGCAGGCCAGTCGAGTAAAAACACGTGCGAGAGGATGCATCCCGCAGGCTAGTCGAGTAAAAACACGTGCGAGAGGATGCATTCCGCAGGCTAGCCGAGTAAAAACACGTGCGAGGTTTTGTGGGATGCGCATGCGCAGGTTTTTTGGGATGCGCATGCGCAGGTTTTTTGGGATGCGCATGGCTAGTCGAGCAAAAACACGTGCGAGAGGATGCATCCCGCAGGCTAGTCGAGTAAAAACACGTGCGAGAGGATGCATCCCGCAGGCTAGTCGAGTAAAAACACGTGCGAGAGGATGCATCCCGCATGCTAGTCGAGCAAAAACACGTGCGAGAGGATGCATCCCGCAGGCTAGTCGAGTAAAAACACGTGCGAGAGGATGCATCCCGCAGGCTAGTCGAGTAAAAACACGTGCGAGAGGATGCATCCCGCAGGCTAGTCGAGTAAAAACACGTGCGAGGTTTTGTGGGATGCGCATGCGCAGGTTTTGTGGGATGCGCATGCGCAGGTTTTTTGGGATGCGCATGGCTAGTCGAGCAAAAACACGTGCGAGAGGATGCATCCCGCAGGGTAGTCGAGTAAAAACACGTGCGAGAGGATGCATCCCGCAGGCTAGTCGAGTAAAAACACGTGCGAGAGGATGCATCCCGCAGGCTAGTCGAGTAAAAACACGTGCGAGAAGATGCATCCCGCAGGCTAGTCGAGTAAAAACACGTGCGAGGTTTTGTGGGATGCGCATGCGCAGGTTTTTTGGGATGCGCATGGCTAGTCGAGCAAAAACACGTGCGAGAGGATGCATTCCGCAGGCTAGCCGAGTAAAAACACGTGCGAGGTTTTGTGGGATGCGCATGCGCAGGTTTTTTGGGATGCGCATGCGCATTTTTTTTGGGATGCGCATGGCTAGTCGAGCAAAAACACGTGCGAGAGGATGCATCCCGCAGGCTAGTCGAGTAAAAACACGTGCGAGAGGATGCATCCCGCAGGCTAGTCGAGTAAAAACACGTGCGAGAGGATGCATCCCGCAGGCTAGTCGAGTAAAAACACGTGCGAGAAGATGCATCCCGCAGGCTAGTCGAGTAAAAACACGTGCGAGAGGATGCATCCTGCAGGCTAGACGAGTAAGAACACGTGCGTGAGGATGCATCCCGCAGGCTAGTCGAGTAAAAACGTGCGAGAGGATGCATCCCGCAGGCTAGTCGAGTAAAAACACGTGCGAGAGGATGCATCCCGCAGGCTAGTCTAGTAAAAACACGTGCGAGGTTTTGTGGGATGCGCATGCGCAGGTTTTGTGGGATGCGCATGCGCAGGTTTTGTGGGATGCGCATGCGCAGGTTTTTTGGGATGCGCATGGCTAGTCGAGCAAAAACACGTGCGAGAGGATGCATCCCGCAGGGTAGTCGAGTAAAAACACGTGCGAGAGGATGCATCCCGCAGGCTAGTCGAGTAAAAACACGTGCGAGGTTTTGTGGGATGCGCATGAGCAGGTTTTGTGGGATGCGCATGCGCAGGTTTTTTGGGATGCGCATGCCTAGTCGAGCAAAAACACGTGCGAGAGGATGCATCCCGCAGGCTAGTCGAGCAAAAACACGTGCGAGAGGATGCATCCCGCAGGCTAGTCGAGTAAAAACACGTGCGAAAGGATGCATCCCGCAGGCTAGTCGAGTAAAAACACGTGCGAGAGGATGCATCCCGCAGGCTAGTCGAGTAAAAACACGTGCGAGGTTTTGTGGGATGCGCATGCGCAGATTTTGTGGGATGCGCATGCGCAGGTTTTATGGGATGCGCATGGCTAGTCGAGCAAAAACACGTGCGAGAGGATGCATCCCGCAGGGTAGTCCGAGTAAAAACACGTGCAAGAGGATGCTTCCCGCAGGCTAGTCGAGTAAAAACACGTGCGAGAGGATGCATCCCGCAGGCTAGTCGAGTAAAAACACGTGCGAGAGGATGCATCCCGCAGGCTAGTCGAGTAAAAAAACGTGCGAGGTTTTGTGGGATGCGCATGCGCAGGTTTTTTGGGATGCGCATGCGCAGGTTTTGTGGGATGCGCATGCGCAGGTTTTTTGGGATGCGCATGCGCAGGTTTTTTGGGATGCGCATGCCTAGTCGAGCAAAAACACGTGCGAGAAGATGCATCCCGCAGGCTAGTCGAGTAAAAACACGTGCGAGGTTTTGTGGGATGCGCATGCGCAGGTTTTGTGGGATGCGCATGCGCAGGTTTTGTGGGATGCGCATGCGCAGGTTTTGTGGGATGCGCATGCGCAGGTTTTTTGGGATGCGCATGCGCAGGTTTTTTGGGATGCGCATGGCTAGTCGAGCAAAAACACGTGCGAGAGGATGCATCCCGCAGGCTAGTCGAGTAAAAACACGTGCGAGAGGATGCATCCCGCAGGCTGGTCGAGTAAAAACGTGCGAGAGGATGCATCCCGCAGGCTAGTCGAGTAAAAACACGTGCGAGAGGATGCATCCCGCAGGCTAGTCGAGTAAAAACACGTGCGAGAGGATGCATCCCGCTGGCTAGTCGAGTAAAAACACGTGCGAGAGGATGCGTCCCGCAGGCTAGTCGAGCAAAAACACGTGCGAGAGGATGCATCCCGCAGGCTAGTCGAGCAAAAACACGTGCGAGAGGATGCATCCCGCAGGCTAGTCGAGTAAAAACACGTGCGAGAGGATGCATCCCGCAGGCTAGTCGAGTTAAAACACGTGCGAGAGGATGCATCCCGCAGGGTAGTCGAGTAAAAACACGTGCGAGAGGATGCATCCCGCAGGCTAGTCGAGTAAAAACACGTGCGAGAAGATGCATCCCGCAGGCCAGTCGAGTAAAAACACGTGCGAGGTTTTGTGGGATGCGCATGCGCAGGTTTTGTGGGATGCGCATGCGCAGGTTTTTTGGGATGCGCATGGCTAGTCGAGCAAAAACACGTGCGAGAGGATGCATCCCGCAGGGTAGTCGAGTAAAAACACGTGCGAGAGGATGCATCCCGCAGGCTAGTCGAGCAAAAACACGTGCGAGAGGATGCATCCCGCAGGCTAGTCGAGTAAAAACACGTGCGAGAGGATGCATCCCGCAGGCTAGTCGAGTAAAAACACGTGCGAGGTTTTGTGGGATGCGCATGCGCAGGTTTTGTGGGATGCGCATGCGCAGGTTTTTTGGGATGCGCATGCGCAGGTTTTGTGGGATGCGCATGCGCAGGTTTTTTGGGATGCGCATGCGCAGGTTTTTTGGGATGCGCATGCCTAGTCGAGCAAAAACACGTGCGAGAAGATGCATCCCGCAGGCTAGTCGAGTAAAAACACGTGCGAGGTTTTGTGGGATGCGCATGCGCAGGTTTTGTGGGATGCGCATGCGCAGGTTTTTTGGGATGCGCATGGCTAGTCGAGCAAAAACACGTGCGAGAGGATGCATCCCGCAGGCTAGTCGAGTAAAAACACGTGCGAGAGGATGCATCCCGCAGGCTAGTCGAGTAAAAACGTGCGAGAGGATGCATCCCGCAGGCTAGTCGAGTAAAAACACGTGCGAGAGGATGCATCCCGCAGGCTAGTCGAGTAAAAACACGTGCGAGGTTTTGTGGGATGCGCATGCGCAGGTTTTGTGGGATGCGCATGCGCAGGTTTTATGGGATGCGCATGGCTAGTCGAGCAAAAACACGTGCGAGAGGATGCATCCTGCAGGGTAGTCGAGTAAAAACACGTGCGAGGTTTTGTGGGATGCGCATGCGCAGGTTTTTTGGGACGCGCATGGCTAGTCGAGCAAAAACACGTGCGAGAGGATGCATCCCGCAGGCTAGTCGAGTAAAAACACGTGCGAGAGGATGCATCCCGCAGGCTAGTCGAGTTAAAACACGTGCGAGAGGATGCATCCCGCAGGCTAGTCGAGTAAAAACACGTGCGAGGTTTTGTGGGATGCGCATGCGCAGGTTTTTTGGGACGCGCATGGCTAGTCGAGCAAAAACACGTGCGAGAGGATGCATCCCGCAGGGTAGTCAAGTAAAAACACGTGCAAGAGGATGCTTCCCGCAGGCTAGTCGAGTGAAAACACGTGCGAGAGGATGCATCCCTCAGGCTAGTCGAGTAAAAACACGTGCGAGAGGATGCTTCCCGCAGGCTAGTCGAGTAAAAACACGTGCGAGAGGATGCATCCCGCATGCTAGTCGAGTAAAAACACGTGCAAGAGGATGCTTCCCGCAGGCTAGTCGAGTAAAAATACGTGCGAGAGGATGCATCCCGCAGGCTAGTCGAGTAAAAACACGTGCGAGAGGATGCGTTCCGCAGGCTAGTCGAGCAAAAACACGTGCGAGAGGATGCATCCCGCAGGCTAGTCGAGCAAAAACACGTGCGAGAGGATGCATCCCGCAGGCTAGTCGAGTAAAAACACGTGCGAGAGGATGCATCCCGCAGGCTAGTCGAGTAAAAACACGTGCGAGAGGATGCATCCCGCAGGCTAGTCGAGTAAAAACACGTGCGAGGTTTTGTGGGATGCGCATGCGCAGGTTTTGTGGGATGCGCATGCGCAGGTTTTTTGGGATGCGCATGGCTAGTCGAGCAAAAACACGTGCGAGAGGATGCATCCCGCAGGGTAGTCGAGTAAAAACACGTGCGAGAGGATGCATCCCGCAGGCTAGTCGAGTAAAAACACGTGCGAGAGGATGCATCCCGCAGGCTAGTCGAGTAAAAACACGTGCGAGAAGATGCATCCCGCAGGCTAGTCGAGTAAAAACACGTGCGAGGTTTTGTGGGATGCGCATGCGCAGGTTTCGTGGGATGCGCATGCGCAGGTTTTTTGGGACGCGCATGGCTAGTCGAGCAAAAACACGTGCGAGAGGATGCATCCCGCAGGGTAGTCGAGTAAAAACACGTGCAAGAGGATGCTTCCCGCAGGCTAGTCGAGTGAAAACACGTGCGAGAGGATGCATCCCTCAGGCTAGTCGAGTAAAAACACGTGCGAGAGGATGCTTCCCGCAGGCTAGTCGAGTAAAAACACGTGCGAGAGGATGCATCCCGCATGCTAGTCGAGTAAAAACACGTGCAAGAGGATGCTTCCCGCAGGCTAGTCGAGTAAAAATACGTGCGAGAGGATGCATCCCGCAGGCTAGTCGAGTAAAAACACGTGCGAGAGGATGCGTTCCGCAGGCTAGTCGAGCAAAAACACGTGCGAGAGGATGCATCCCGCAGGCTAGTCGAGCAAAAACACGTGCGAGAGGATGCATCCCGCAGGCTAGTCGAGTAAAAACACGTGCGAGAGGATGCATCCCGCAGGCTAGTCGAGTAAAAACACGTGCGAGAGGATGCATCCCGCAGGCTAGTCGAGTAAAAACACGTGCGAGGTTTTGTGGGATGCGCATGCGCAGGTTTTGTGGGATGCGCATGCGCAGGTTTTTTGGGATGCGCATGGCTAGTCGAGTAAAAACACGTGCGAGAGGATGCATCCCGCAGGCTAGTCGAGTAAAAACACGTGCGAGAGGATGCATCCCGCAGGCTAGTCGAGTAAAAACACGTGCGAGAAGATGCATCCCGCAGGCTAGTCGAGTAAAAACACGTGCGAGGTTTTGTGGGATGCGCATGCGCAGGTTTCGTGGGATGCGCATGCGCAGGTTTTTTGGGATGCGCATGGCTAGTCGAGCAAAAACACGTGCGAGAGGATGCATCCCGCAGGCTAGTCGAGTAAAAACACGTGCGAGAGGATGCATCCTGCAGGCTAGACGAGTAAAAACACGTGCGAGAGGATGCATCCCGCAGGCTAGTCGAGTAAAAACGTGCGAGAAGATGCATCCCGCAGGCTAGTCGAGTAAAAACACGTGCGAGAGGATGCATCCCGCAGGCTAGTCGAGTAAAAACACGTGCGAGAGGATGCATCCCGCAGGCTAGTCGAGTAAAAACACGTGCGAGGTTTTGTGGGATGCGCATGCGCAGGTTTTGTGGGATGCGCATGCGCAGGTTTTTTGGGATGCGCATGGCTAGTCGAGCAAAAACACGTGCGAGAGGATGCATCCCGCAGGGTAGTCGAGTAAAAACACGTGCGAGAGGATGCATCCCGCAGGCTAGTCGAGTAAAAACACGTGCGAGAGGATGCATCCCGCATGCTAGTCGAGTAAAAACACGTGCAAGAGGATGCTTCCCGCAGGCTAGTCGAGTAAAAATACGTGCGAGAGGATGCATCCCGCAGGCTAGTCGAGTAAAAACACGTGCGAGAGGATGCGTTCCGCAGGCTAGTCGAGTAAAAACACGTGCGAGGTTTTGTGGGATGCGCATGCGCAGGTTTTGTGGGATGCGCATGCGCAGGTTTTTTGGGATGCGCATGGCTAGTCGAGCAAAAACACGTGCGAGAGGATGCATCCCGCAGGGTAGTCGAGTAAAAACACGTGCGAGAGGATGCATCCCGCAGGCTAGTCGAGTAAAAACACGTGCGAGAGGATGCATCCCGCATGCTAGTCGAGTAAAAACACGTGCAAGAGGATGCTTCCCGCAGGCTAGTCGAGTAAAAATACGTGCGAGAGGATGCATCCCGCAGGCTAGTCGAGTAAAAACACGTGCGAGAGGATGCGTTCCGCAGGCTAGTCGAGCAAAAACACGTGCGAGAGGATGCATCCCGCAGGCTAGTCGAGCAAAAACACGTGCGAGAGGATGCATCCCGCAGGCTAGTCGAGTAAAAACACGTGCGAGAGGATGCATCCCGCAGGCTAGTCGAGTAAAAACACGTGCGAGAGGATGCATCCCGCAGGCTAGTCGAGTAAAAACACGTGCGAGGTTTTGTGGGATGCGCATGCGCAGGTTTTGTGGGATGCGCATGCGCAGGTTTTTTGGGATGCGCATGGCTAGTCGAGTAAAAACACGTGCGAGAGGATGCATCCCGCAGGCTAGTCGAGTAAAAACACGTGCGAGAGGATGCATCCCGCAGGCTAGTCGAGTAAAAACACGTGCGAGAAGATGCATCCCGCAGGCTAGTCGAGTAAAAACACGTGCGAGGTTTTGTGGGATGCGCATGCGCAGGTTTCGTGGGATGCGCATGCGCAGGTTTTTTGGGATGCGCATGGCTAGTCGAGCAAAAACACGTGCGAGAGGATGCATCCCGCAGGCTAGTCGAGTAAAAACACGTGCGAGAGGATGCATCCTGCAGGCTAGACGAGTAAAAACACGTGCGAGAGGATGCATCCCGCAGGCTAGTCGAGTAAAAACGTGCGAGAGGATGCATCCCGCAGGCTAGTCGAGTAAAAACACGTGCGAGAGGATGCATCCCGCAGGCTAGTCGAGTAAAAACACGTGCGAGAGGATGCATCCCGCAGGCTAGTCGAGTAAAAACACGTGCGAGGTTTTGTGGGATGCGCATGCGCAGGTTTTGTGGGATGCGCATGCGCAGGTTTTTTGGGATGCGCATGGCTAGTCGAGCAAAAACACGTGCGAGAGGATGCATCCCGCAGGGTAGTCGAGTAAAAACACGTGCGAGAGGATGCATCCCGCAGGCTAGTCGAGTAAAAACACGTGCGAGAGGATGCATCCCGCAGGCTAGTCGAGTAAAAACACGTGCGAGAAGATGCATCCCGCAGGCTAGTCGAGTAAAAACACGTGCGAGGTTTTGTGGGATGCGCATGCGCAGGTTTTGTGGGATGCGCATGCGCAGGTTTTGTGGGATGCGCATGCGCAGGTTTTTTGGGATGCGCATGCGCAGGTTTTTAAGGATGCGCATGCGCAGGTTTTTTGGGATGCGCATGCCTAGTCGAGCAAAAACACGTGCGAGAGGATGCATCCCGCAGGCTAGTCGAGCAAAAACACGTGCGAGAGGATGCATCCCGCAGGCCAGTCGAGTAAAAACACGTGCGAGAGGATGCATCCCGCAGGCTAGTCGAGTAAAAACACGTGCGAGAGGATGCATTCCGCAGGCTAGCCGAGTAAAAACACGTGCGAGGTTTTGTGGGATGCGCATGCGCAGGTTTTTTGGGATGCGCATGCGCAGGTTTTTTGGGATGCGCATGCGCAGGTTTTTTGGGATGCGCATGGCTAGTCGAGCAAAAACACGTGCGAGAGGATGCATCCCGCAGGCTAGTCGAGTAAAAACACGTGCGAGAGGATGCATCCCGCAGGCTAGTCGAGTAAAAACACGTGCGAGAGGATGCATCCCGCATGCTAGTCGAGCAAAAACACGTGCGAGAGGATGCATCCCGCAGGCTAGTCGAGTAAAAACACGTGCGAGAGGATGCATCCCGCAGGCTAGTCGAGTAAAAACACGTGCGAGAGGATGCATCCCGCAGGCTAGTCGAGTAAAAACACGTGCGAGGTTTTGTGGGATGCGCATGCGCAGGTTTTTTGGGATGCGCATGGCTAGTCGAGCAAAAACACGTGCGAGAGGATGCATCCCGCAGGGTAGTCGAGTAAAAACACGTGCGAGAGGATGCATCCCGCAGGCTAGTCGAGTAAAAACACGTGCGAGAGGATGCATCCCGCAGGCTAGTCGAGTAAAAACACGTGCGAGAAGATGCATCCCGCAGGCTAGTCGAGTAAAAATACGTGCGAGGTTTTGTGGGATGCGCATGCGCAGGTTTTTTGGGATGCGCATGCGCAGGTTTTTTGGGATGCGCATGGCTAGTCGAGCAAAAACACGTGCGAGAGGATGCATTCCGCAGGCTAGCCGAGTAAAAACACGTGCGAGGTTTTGTGGGATGCGCATGCGCAGTTTTTTTGGGATGCGCATGCGCAGGTTTTTTGGGATGCGCATGGCTAGTCGAGCAAAAACACGTGCGAGAGGATGCATCCCGCAGGCTAGTCGAGTAAAAACACGTGCGAGAGGATGCATCCCGCAGGCTAGTCGAGTAAAAACACGTGCGAGAGGATGCATCCCGCAGGCTAGTCGAGTAAAAACACGTGCGAGAAGATGCATCCCGCAGGCTAGTCGAGTAAAAACACGTGCGAGGTTTTGTGGGATGCGCATGCGCAGGTTTTGTGGGATGCGCATGCGCAGGTTTTTTGGGATGCGCATGCGCAGGTTTTTTGGGATGCGCATGGCTAGTCGAGCAAAAACACGTGCGAGAGGATGCATCCCGCAGGCTAGTCGAGTAAAAACACGTGCGAGAGGATGCATCCTTCAGGCTAGACGAGTAAAAACACGTGCGTGAGGATGCATCCCGCAGGCTAGTCGAGTAAAAACGTGCGAGAGGATGCATCCCGCAGGCTAGTCGAGTAAAAACACGTGCGAGAGGATGCATCCTGCAGGCTAGTCGAGTAAAAACACGTGCGAGGTTTTGTGGGATGCGCATGCGCAGGTTTTGTGGGATGCGCATGCGCAGGTTTTATGGGATGCGCATGGCTAGTCGAGCAAAAACACGTGCGAGAGGATGCATCCCGCAGGGTAGTCGAGTAAAAACACGTGCGAGGTTTTGTGGGATGCGCATGCGCAGGTTTTTTGGGATGCGCATGGCTAGTCGAGCAAAAACACGTGCGAGAGGATGCATCCCGCAGGGTAGTCGAGTAAAAACACGTGCAAGAGGATGCTTCCCGCAGGCTAGTCGAGTAAAAACACGTGGGAGAGGATGCATCCCGCAGGCTAGTCGAGTAAAAACACGTGCGAGAGGATGCTTCCCGCAGGCTAGTCGAGTAAAAACACGTGCGAGAGGATGCATCCCGCATGCTAGTCGAGTAAAAACACGTGCGAGAGGATGCGTCCCGCAGGCTAGTCGAGCAAAAACACGTGCGAGAGGATGCATTCCGCAGGCTAGCCGAGTAAAAACACGTGCGAGAGGATGCATCCCGCAGGCTAGTCGAGTAAAAACACGTGCGAGAGGATGCATCCCGCAGGCTAGTCGAGTAAAAACACGTGCGAGGTTTTGTGGGATGCGCATGCGCAGGTTTTGTGGGATGCGCATGCGCAGGTTTTTTGGGATGCGCATGGCTAGTCGAGCAAAAACACGTGCGAGAGGATGCATCCCGCAGGGTAGTCGAATAAAAACACGTGCGAGAGGATGCATCCCGCAGGCTAGTCGAGCAAAAACACGTGCGAGAGGATGCATCCCGCAGGCTAGTCGAGTAAAAACACGTGCGAGAGGATGCATCCCGCAGGCTAGTCTAGTAAAAACACGTGCGAGGTTTTGTGGGATGCGCATGCGCAGGTTTTGTGGGATGCGCATGCGCAGGTTTTGTGGGATGCGCATGCGCAGGTTTTTTGGGATGCGCATGGCTAGTCGAGTAAAAACACGTGCGAGAGGATGCATCCCGCAGGCTAGTCGAGTAAAAACACGTGCGAGGTTTTGTGGGATGCGCATGCGCAGGTTTTTTGGGATGCGCATGCCTAGTCGAGCAAAAACACGTGCGAGAGGATGCATCCCGCAGGCTAGTCGAGCAAAAACACGTGCGAGAGGATGCATCCCGCAGGCTAGTCGAGTAAAAACACGTGCGAGAGGATGCATCCCGCAGGCTAGTCGAGTAAAAACACGTGCGAGAGGATGCATCCCGCAGGCTAGTCGAGTAAAAACACGTGCGAGGTTTTGTGGGATGCGCATGCGCAGGTTTTGTGGGATGCGCATGCGCAGGTTTTATGGGATGCGCATGGCTAGTCGAGCAAAAACACGTGCGAGAGGATGCATCCCGCAGGGTAGTCCGAGTAAAAACACGTGCAAGAGGATGCTTCCCGCAGGCTAGTCGAGTAAAAACACGTGCGAGAGGATGCATCCCGCAGGCTAGTCGAGTAAAAACACCTGCGAGAGGATGCGTCCCGCAGGCTAGTCGAGCAAAAACACGTGCGAGAGGATGCATCCCGCAGGCTAGTCGAGTAAAAACACGTGCGAGAGGATGCATCCCGCAGGGTAGTCGAGTAAAAACACGTGCGAGGGGATGCATCCCGCAGGCTAGTCGAGTAAAAACACGTGCGAGAAGATGCATCCCGCAGGCCAGTCGAGTAAAAACACGTGCGAGGTTTTGTGGGATGCGCATGCGCAGGTTTTGTGGGATGCGCATGCGCAGGTTTTTTGGGATGCGCAGGCTAGTCGAGTAAAAACACGTGCGAGAGGATGCATCCCGCAGGCTGGTCGAGTAAAAACGTGCGAGAGGATGCATCCCGCAGGCTAGTCGAGTAAAAACACGTGCGAGAGGATGCATCCCGCAGGCTAGTCGAGTAAAAACACGTGCGAGAGGATGCATCCCGCTGGCTAGTCGAGTAAAAACACGTGCGAGAGGATGCGTCCCGCAGGCTAGTCGAGCAAAAACACGTGCGAGAGGATGCATCCCGCAGGCTAGTCGAGCAAAAACACGTGCGAGAGGATGCATCCCGCAGGCTAGTCGAGTAAAAACACGTGCGAGAGGATGCATCCCGCAGGCTGGTCGAGTAAAAACGTGCGAGAGGATGCATCCCGCAGGCTAGTCGAGTAAAAACACGTGCGAGAGGATGCATCCCGCAGGCTAGTCGAGTAAAAACACGTGCGAGAGGATGCATCCCGCTGGCTAGTCGAGTAAAAACACGTGCGAGAGGATGCGTCCCGCAGGCTAGTCGAGCAAAAACACGTGCGAGAGGATGCATCCCGCAGGCTAGTCGAGCAAAAACACGTGCGAGAGGATGCATCCCGCAGGCTAGTCGAGTAAAAACACGTGCGAGAGGATGCATCCCGCAGGCTAGTCGAGTTAAAACACGTGCGAGAGGATGCATCCCGCAGGGTAGTCGAGTAAAAACACGTGCGAGAGGATGCATCCCGCAGGCTAGTCGAGTAAAAACACGTGCGAGAAGATGCATCCCGCAGGCCAGTCGAGTAAAAACACGTGCGAGGTTTTGTGGGATGCGCATGCGCAGGTTTTGTGGGATGCGCATGCGCAGGTTTTGTGGGATGCGCATGCGCAGGTTTTTTGGGATGCGCATGGCTAGTCGAGCAAAAACACGTGCGAGAGGATGCATCCCGCAGGGTAGTCGAGTAAAAACACGTGCGAGAGGATGCATCCCGCAGGCTAGTCGAGCAAAAACACGTGCGAGAGGATGCATCCCGCAGGCTAGTCGAGTAAAAACACGTGCGAGAGGATGCATCCCGCAGGCTAGTCGAGTAAAAACACGTGCGAGGTTTTGTGGGATGCGCATGCGCAGGTTTTGTGGGATGCGCATGCGCAGGTTTTTTGGGATGCGCATGCGCAGGTTTTGTGGGATGCGCATGCGCAGGTTTTTTGGGATGCGCATGCGCAGGTTTTTTGGGATGCGCATGCCTAGTCGAGCAAAAACACGTGCGAGAAGATGCATCCCGCAGGCTAGTCGAGTAAAAACACGTGCGAGGTTTTGTGGGATGCGCATGCGCAGGTTTTGTGGGATGCGCATGCGCAGGTTTTGTGGGATGCGCATGCGCAGGTTTTTTGGGATGCGCATGCGCAGGTTTTTTGGGATGCGCATGGCTAGTCGAGCAAAAACACGTGCGAGAGGATGCATCCCGCAGGCTAGTCGAGTAAAAACACGTGCAAGAGGATGCTTCCCGCAGGCTAGTCGAGTAAAAACACGTGCGAGAGGATGCTTCCCGCAGGCTAGTCGAGTAAAAACACGTGCGAGAGGATGCATCCCGCATGCTAGTCGAGTAAAAACACGTGCGAGAGGATGCGTCCCGCAGGCTAGTCGAGCAAAAACACGTGCGAGAGGATGCATTCCGCAGGCTAGCCGAGTAAAAACACGTGCGAGGTTTTGTGGGATGCGCATGCGCAGGTTTTGTGGGATGCGCATGCGCTGGTTTTATGGGATGCGCATGGCTAGTCGAGCAAAAACACGTGCGAGAGGATGCATCCCGCAGGGTAGTCGAGTAAAAACACGTGCGAGGTTTTGTGGGATGCGCATGCGCAGGTTTTGTGGGATGCGCATGCGCAGGTTTTGTGGGATGCGCATGCGCAGGTTTTTTGGGATGCGCATGGCTAGTCGAGCAAAAACACGTGCGAGAGGATGCATCCCGCAGGGTAGTCGAGTAAAAACACGTGCAAGAGGATGCTTCCCGCAGGGTAGTCGAGTAAAAACACGTGCGAGAGGATGCATCCCGCAGGCTAGTCGAGCAAAAACACGTGCGAGAGGATGCATCCCGCAGGCTAGTCGAGTAAAAACACGTGCGAGAGGATGCATCCCGCAGGCTAGTCGAGTAAAAACACGTGCGAGAGGATGCGTCCCGCAGGCTAGTCGAGCAAAAACACGTGCGAGAGGATGCATCCCGCAGGCTAGTCGAGCAAAAACACGTGCGAGAGGATGCATCCCGCAGGCTAGTCGAGTAAAAACACGTGCGAGAGGATGCATCCCGCAGGCTAGTCGAGTAAAAACACGTGCGAGAGGATGCATCCCGCAGGCTAGTCGAGTAAAAACACGTGCGAGGTTTTGTGGGATGCGCATGCGCAGGTTTTTTGGGATGCGCATGGCTAGTCGAGCAAAAACACGTGCGAGAGGATGCATCCCGCAGGGTAGTCGAGTAAAAACACGTGCGAGAGGATGCATCCCGCAGGCTAGTCGAGTAAAAACACGTGCGAGAGGATGCATCCCGCAGGCTAGTCGAGTAAAAACACGTGCGAGAAGATGCATCCCGCAGGCTAGTCGAGTAAAAACACGTGCGAGGTTTTGTGGGATGCGCATGCGCAGGTTTCGTGGGATGCGCATGCGCAGGTTTTTTGGGATGCGCATGGCTAGTCGAGCAAAAACACGTGCGAGAGGATGCATCCCGCAGGCTAGTCGAGTAAAAACACGTGCGAGAGGATGCATCCTGCAGGCTAGACGAGTAAAAACACGTGCGAGGGGATGCATCCCGCAGGCTAGTCGAGTAAAAACACGTGCGAGAGGATGCATCCCGCAGGCTAGTCGAGTAAAAACACGTGCGAGAGGATGCATCCCGCAGGCTAGTCGAGTAAAAACACGTGCGAGAGGATGCATCCCGCAGGCTAGTCGAGTAAAAACACGTGCGAGGTTTTGTGGGATGCGCATGCGCAGGTTTTGTGGGATGCGCATGCGCAGGTTTTTTGGGATGCGCATGGCTAGTCGAGCAAAAACACGTGCGAGAGGATGCATCCCGCAGGGTAGTCGAGTAAAAACACGTGCGAGAGGATGCATCCCGCAGGCTAGTCGAGTAAAAACACGTGCGAGAGGATGCATCCCGCAGGCTAGTCGAGTAAAAACACGTGCGAGAGGATGCGTCCCGCAGGCTAGTCGAGCAAAAACACGTGCGAGAGGATGCATTCCGCAGGCTAGCCGAGTAAAAACACGTGCGAGGTTTTGTGGGATGCGCATGCGCAGGTTTTGTGGGATGCGCATGCGCTGGTTTTATGGGATGCGCATGGCTAGTCGAGCAAAAACACGTGCGAGAGGATGCATCCCGCAGGGTAGTCGAGTAAAAACACGTGCGAGGTTTTGTGGGATGCGCATGCGCAGGTTTTGTGGGATGCGCATGCGCAGGTTTTTTGGGATGCGCATGGCTAGTCGAGCAAAAACACGTGCGAGAGGATGCATCCCGCAGGGTAGTCGAGTAAAAACACGTGCAAGAGGATGCTTCCCGCAGGGTAGTCGAGTAAAAACACGTGCGAGAGGATGCATCCCGCAGGCTAGTCGAGCAAAAACACGTGCGAGAGGATGCATCCCGCAGGCTAGTCGAGTAAAAACACGTGCGAGAGGATGCATCCCGCAGGCTAGTCGAGTAAAAACACGTGCGAGAGGATGCGTCCCGCAGGCTAGTCGAGCAAAAACACGTGCGAGAGGATGCATCCCGCAGGCTAGTCGAGCAAAAACACGTGCGAGAGGATGCATCCCGCAGGCTAGTCGAGTAAAAACACGTGCGAGAGGATGCATCCCGCAGGCTAGTCGAGTAAAAACACGTGCGAGAGGATGCATCCTGCAGGCTAGACGAGTAAAAACACGTGCGTGAGGATGCATCCCGCAGGCTAGTCGAGTAAAAACGTGCGAGAGGATGCATCCCGCAGGCTAGTCGAGTAAAAACACGTGCGAGAGGATGCATCCTGCAGGCTAGTCGAGTAAAAACACGTGCGAGGTTTTGTGGGATGCGCATGCGCAGGTTTTGTGGGATGCGCATGCGCAGGTTTTTTGGGATGCGCATGGCTAGTCGAGCAAAAACACGTGCGAGAGGATGCATCCCGCAGGGTAGTCGAGTAAAAACACGTGCGAGAGGATGCATCCCGCAGGCTAGTCGAGTAAAAACACGTGCGAGAGGATGCATCCCGCAGGCTAGTCGAGTAAAAACACGTGCGAGAAGATGCATCCCGCAGGCTAGTCGAGTAAAAACACGTGCGAGGTTTTGTGGGATGCGCATGCGCAGGTTTCGTGGGATGCGCATGCGCAGGTTTTTTGGGATGCGCATGGCTAGTCGAGCACAAACACGTGCGAGAGGATGCATCCCGCAGGCTAGTCGAGTAAAAACACGTGCGAGAGGATGCATCCCGCAGGGTAGTCGAGTAAAAACACGTGCGAGGGGATGCATCCCGCAGGCTAGTCGAGTAAAAACACGTGCGAGAAGATGCATCCCGCAGGCCAGTCGAGTAAAAACACGTGCGAGGTTTTGTGGGATGCGCATGCGCAGGTTTTGTGGGATGCGCATGCGCAGGTTTTTTGGGATGCGCATGGCTAGTCGAGCAAAAACACGTGCGAGAGGATGCATCCCGCAGGGTAGTCGAGTAAAAACACGTATGAGAGGATGCATCCCGCAGGCTAGTCGAGCAAAAACACGTGCGAGAGGATGCATCCCGCAGGCTAGTCGAGTAAAAACACGTGCGAGAGGATGCATCCCGCAGGCTAGTCGAGTAAAAAAACGTGCGAGGTTTTGTGGGATGCGCATGCGCAGGTTTTGTGGGATGCGCATGCGCAGGTTTTTTGGGATGCGCATGCGCAGGTTTTGTGGGATGCGCATGCGCAGGTTTTTTGGGATGCGCATGCGCAGGTTTTTTGGGATGCGCATGCCTAGTCGAGCAAAAACACGTGCGAGGAGATGCATCCCGCAGGCTAGTCGAGTAAAAACACGTGCGAGGTTTTGTGGGATGCGCATGCGCAGGTTTTGTGGGATGCGCATGCGCAGGTTTTGTGGGATGCGCATGCGCAGGTTTTTTGGGATGCGCATGCGCAGGTTTTTTGGGATGCGCATGGCTAGTCGAGCAAAAACACGTGCGAGAGGATGCATCCCGCAGGCTAGTCGAGTAAAAACACGTGCGAGAGGATGCATCCCGCAGGCTAGTCGAGTAAAAACACGTGCGAGAGGATGCATCCCGCTGGCTAGTCGAGTAAAAACACGTGCGAGAGGATGCGTCCCGCAGGCTAGTCGAGCAAAAACACGTGCGAGAGGATGCATCCCGCAGGCTAGTCGAGCAAAAACACGTGCGAGAGGATGCATCCCGCAGGCTAGTCGAGTAAAAACACGTGCGAGAGGATGCATCCCGCAGGCTAGTCGAGTTAAAACACGTGCGAGAGGATGCATCCCGCAGGGTAGTCGAGTAAAAACACGTGCGAGAGGATGCATCCCGCAGGCTAGTCGAGTAAAAACACGTGCGAGAAGATGCATCCCGCAGGCCAGTCGAGTAAAAACACGTGCGAGGTTTTGTGGGATGCGCATGCGCAGGTTTTGTGGAATGCGCATGCGCAGGTTTTGTGGGATGCGCATGCGCAGGTTTTTTGGGATGCGCATGGCTAGTCGAGCAAAAACACGTGCGAGAGGATGCATCCCGCAGGGTAGTCGAGTAAAAACACGTGCGAGAGGATGCATCCCGCAGGCTAGTCGAGCAGAAACACGTGCGAGAGGATGCATCCCGCAGGCTAGTCGAGTAAAAACACGTGCGAGAGGATGCATCCCGCAGGCTAGTCGAGTAAAAACACGTGCGAGGTTTTGTGGGATGCGCATGCGCAGGTTTTGTGGGATGCGCATGCGCAGGTTTTTTTGGATGCGCATGCGCAGGTTTTGTGGGATGCGCATGCGCAGGTTTTTTGGGATGCGCATGCGCAGGTTTTTTGGGATGCGCATGCCTAGTCGAGCAAAAACACGTGCGAGAAGATGCATCCCGCAGGCTAGTCGAGTAAAAACACGTGCGAGGTTTTGTGGGATGCGCATGCGCAGGTTTTGTGGGATGCGCATGCGCAGGTTTTGTGGGATGCGCATGCGCAGGTTTTTTGGGATGCGCATGCGCAGGTTTTTTGGGATGCGCATGGCTAGTCGAGCAAAAACACGTGCGAGAGGATGCATCCCGCAGGCTAGTCGAGTAAAAACACGTGCGAGAGGATGCATCCCGCAGGCTAGTCGAGTAAAAACGTGCGAGAGGATGCATCCCGCAGGCTAGTCGAGTAAAAACACGTGCGAGAGGATGCATCCCGCAGGCTAGTCGAGTAAAAACACGTGCGAGGTTTTGTGGGATGCGCATGCGCAGGTTTTGTGGGATGCGCATGCGCAGGTTTTATGGGATGCGCATGGCTAGTCGAGCAAAAACACGTGCGAGAGGATGCATCCTGCAGGGTAGTCGAGTAAAAACACGTGCGAGGTTTTGTGGGATGCGCATGCGTAGGTTTTGTGGTATGCGCATGCGCAGGTTTTTTGGGATGCGCATGGCTAGTCGAGCAAAAACACGTGCGAGAGGATGCATCCCGCAGGGTAGTCGAGTAAAAACACGTGCAAGAGGATGCTTCCCGCAGGCTAGTCGAGTAAAAACACGTGCGAGAGGATGCTTCCCGCAGGCTAGTCGAGTAAAAACACGTGCGAGAGGATGCATCCCGCATGCTAGTCGAGTAAAAACACGTGCGAGAGGATGCGTCCCGCAGGCTAGTCGAGCAAAAACACGTGCGAGTGGATGCATTCCGCAGGCTAGCCGAGTAAAAACACGTGCGAGGTTTTGTGGGATGCGCATGCGCAGGTTTTGTGGGATGCGCATGCGCTGGTTTTATGGGATGCGCATGGCTAGTCGAGCAAAAACACGTGCGAGAGGATGCATCCCGCAGGGTAGTCGAGTAAAAACACGTGCGAGGTTTTGTGGGATGCGCATGCGCAGGTTTTGTGGGATGCGCATGCGCAGGTTTTGTGGGATGCGCATGCGCAGGTTTTTTGGGATGCGCATGGCTAGTCGAGCAAAAACACGTGCGAGAGGATGCATCCCGCAGGGTAGTCGAGTAAAAACACGTGCAAGAGGATGCTTCCCGCAGGGTAGTCGAGTAAAAACACGTGCGAGAGGATGCATCCCGCAGGCTAGTCGAGCAAAAACACGTGCGAGAGGATGCATCCCGCAGGCTAGTCGAGTAAAAACACGTGCGAGAGGATGCATCCCGCAGGCTAGTCGAGTAAAAACACGTGCGAGAGGATGCGTCCCGCAGGCTAGTCGAGCAAAAACACGTGCGAGAGGATGCATCCCGCAGGCTAGTCGAGTAAAAACACGTGCGAGAGGATGCATCCCGCAGGCTAGTCGAGTAAAAACACGTGCGAGAGGATGCATCCCGCAGGCTAGTCGAGTAAAAACACATGCGAGGTTTTGTGGGATGCGCATGCGCAGGTTTTGTGGGATGCGCATGCGCAGGTTTTTTGGGATGCGCATGGCTAGTCGAGCAAAAACACGTGCGAGAGGATGCATCGCGCAGGGTAGTCGAGTAAAAACACGTGCGAGAGGATGCATCCCGCAGGCTAGTCGAGTAAAAACACGTGCGAGAGGATGCATCCCGCAGGCTAGTCGAGTAAAAACACGTGCGAGAAGATGCATCCCGCAGGCTAGTCGAGTAAAAACACGTGCGAGGTTTTGTGGGATGCGCATGCGCAGGTTTTTTGGGATGCGCATGGCTAGTCGAGCAAAAACACGTGCGAGAGGATGCATTCCGCAGGCTAGCCGAGTAAAAACACGTGCGAGGTTTTGTGGGATGCGCATGCGCAGGTTTTTTGGGATGCGCATGCGCAGGTTTTTTGGGATGCGCATGGCTAGTCGAGCAAAAACACGTGCGAGAGGATGCATCCCGCAGGCTAGTCGAGTAAAAACACGTGCGAGAGGATGCATCCCGCAGGCTAGTCGAGTAAAAACACGTGCGAGAGGATGCATCCCGCAGGCTAGTCGAGTAAAAACACGTGCGAGAAGATGCATCCCGCAGGCTAGTCGAGTAAAAACACGTGCGAGGATTTGTGGGATGCGCATGCGCAGGTTTTGTGGGATGCGCATGCGCAGGTTTTTTGGGATGCGCATGCGCAGGTTTTTTGGGATGCGCATGGCTAGTCGAGCAAAAACACGTGCGAGAGGATGCATCCCGCAGGCTAGTCGAGTAAAAACACGTGCGAGAGGATGCATCCTGCAGGCTAGACGAGTAAAAACACGTGCGTGAGGATGCATCCCGCATGCTAGTCGAGTAAAAACGTGCGAGAGGATGCATCCCGCAGGCTAGTCGAGTAAAAACACGTGCGAGAGGATGCATCCTGCAGGCTAGTCGAGTAAAAACACGTGCGAGGTTTTGTGGGATGCGCATGCGCAGGTTTTGTGGGATGCGCATGCGCAGGTTTTATGGGATGCGCATGGCTAGTCGAGCAAAAACACGTGCGAGAGGATGCATCCCGCAGGGTAGTCGAGTAAAAACACGTGCGAGGTTTTGTGGGATGCACATGCGCAGGTTTTTTGGGATGCGCATGGCTAGTCGAGCAAAAACACGTGCGAGAGGATGCATCCCGCAGGGTAGTCGAGTAAAAACACGTGCAAGAGGATGCTTCCCGCAGGCTAGTCGAGTAAAAACACGTGGGAGAGGATGCATCCCGCAGGCTAGTCGAGTAAAAACACGTGCGAGAGGATGCTTCCCGCAGGCTAGTCGAGTAAAAACACGTGCGAGAGGATGCATCCCGCATGCTAGTCGAGTAAAAACACGTGCGAGAGGATGCGTCCCGCAGGCTAGTCGAGCAAAAACACGTGCGAGAGGATGCATTCCGCAGGCTAGCCGAGTAAAAACACGTGCGAGAGGATGCATCCCGCAGGCTAGTCGAGTAAAAACACGTGCGAGAGGATGCATCCCGCAGGCTAGTCGAGTAAAAACACGTGCGAGGTTTTGTGGGATGCGCATGCGCAGGTTTTGTGGGATACGCATGCGCAGGTTTTGTGGGATGCGCATGCGCAGGTTTTTTGGGATGCGCATGCGCAGGTTTTTTGGGATGCGCATGGCTAGTCGAGCAAAAACACGTGCGAGAGGATGCATCCCGCAGGCTAGTCGAGTAAAAACACGTGCAAGAGGATGCTTCCCGCAGGCTAGTCGAGTAAAAACACGTGCGAGAGGATGCTTCCCGCAGGCTAGTCGAGTAAAAACACGTGCGAGAGGATGCATCCCGCAGGCTAGTCGAGTAAAAACACGTGCGAGAGGATGCGTCCCGCAGGCTAGTCGAGCAAAAACACGTGCGAGAGGATGCATCCCGCAGGCTAGTCGAGTAAAAACACGTGCGAGAGGATGCATCCCGCAGGCTAGTCGAGTAAAAACACGTGCGAGAGGATGCATCCCGCAGGCTAGTCGAGTAAAAACACATGCGAGGTTTTGTGGGATGCGCATGCGCAGGTTTTGTGGGATGCGCATGCGCAGGTTTTTTGGGATGCGCATGGCTAGTCGAGCAAAAACACGTGCGAGAGGATGCATCGCGCAGGGTAGTCGAGTAAAAACACGTGCGAGAGGATGCATCCCGCAGGCTAGTCGAGTAAAAACACGTGCGAGAGGATGCATCCCGCAGGCTAGTCGAGTAAAAACACGTGCGAGAAGATGCATCCCGCAGGCTAGTCGAGTAAAAACACGTGCGAGGTTTTGTGGGATGCGCATGCGCAGGTTTTTTGGGATGCGCATGGCTAGTCGAGCAAAAACACGTGCGAGAGGATGCATTCCGCAGGCTAGCCGAGTAAAAACACGTGCGAGGTTTTGTGCGATGCGCATGCGCAGGTTTTTTGGGATGCGCATGCGCAGGTTTTTTGGGATGCGCATGGCTAGTCGAGCAAAAACACGTGCGAGAGGATGCATCCCGCAGGCTAGTCGAGTAAAAACACGTGCGAGAGGATGCATCCCGCAGGCTAGTCGAGTAAAAACACGTGCGAGAGGATGCATCCCGCAGGCTAGTCGAGTAAAAACACGTGCGAGAAGATGCATCCCGCAGGCTAGTCGAGTAAAAACACGTGCGAGGTTTTGTGGGATGCGCATGCGCAGGTTTTGTGGGATGCGCATGCGCAGGTTTTTTGGGATGCGCATGCGCAGGTTTTTTGGGATGCGCATGGCTAGTCGAGCAAAAACACGTGCGAGAGGATGCATCCCGCAGGCTAGTCGAGTAAAAACACGTGCGAGAGGATGCATCCTGCAGGCTAGACGAGTAAAAACACGTGCGTGAGGATGCATCCCGCATGCTAGTCGAGTAAAAACGTGCGAGAGGATGCATCCCGCAGGCTAGTCGAGTAAAAACACGTGCGAGAGGATGCATCCTGCAGGCTAGTCGAGTAAAAACACGTGCGAGGTTTTGTGGGATGCGCATGCGCAGGTTTTGTGGGATGCGCATGCGCAGGTTTTATGGGATGCGCATGGCTAGTCGAGCAAAAACACGTGCGAGAGGATGCATCCCGCAGGGTAGTCGAGTAAAAACACGTGCGAGGTTTTGTGGGATGCACATGCGCAGGTTTTTTGGGATGCGCATGGCTAGTCGAGCAAAAACACGTGCGAGAGGATGCATCCCGCAGGGTAGTCGAGTAAAAACACGTGCAAGAGGATGCTTCCCGCAGGCTAGTCGAGTAAAAACACGTGGGAGAGGATGCATCCCGCAGGCTAGTCGAGTAAAAACACGTGCGAGAGGATGCTTCCCGCAGGCTAGTCGAGTAAAAACACGTGCGAGAGGATGCATCCCGCATGCTAGTCGAGTAAAAACACGTGCGAGAGGATGCGTCCCGCAGGCTAGTCGAGCAAAAACACGTGCGAGAGGATGCATTCCGCAGGCTAGCCGAGTAAAAACACGTGCGAGAGGATGCATCCCGCAGGCTAGTCGAGTAAAAACACGTGCGAGAGGATGCATCCCGCAGGCTAGTCGAGTAAAAACACGTGCGAGGTTTTGTGGGATGCGCATGCGCAGGTTTTGTGGGATGCGCATGCGCAGGTTTTGTGGGATGCGCATGCGCAGGTTTTTTGGGATGCGCATGCGCAGGTTTTTTGGGATGCGCATGGCTAGTCGAGCAAAAACACGTGCGAGAGGATGCATCCCGCAGGCTAGTCGAGTAAAAACACGTGCAAGAGGATGCTTCCCGCAGGCTAGTCGAGTAAAAACACGTGCGAGAGGATGCTTCCCGCAGGCTAGTCGAGTAAAAACACGTGCGAGAGGATGCATCCCGCATGCTAGTCGAGTAAAAACACGTGCGAGAGGATGCGTCCCGCAGGCTAGTCGAGCAAAAACACGTGCGAGAGGATGCATTCCGCAGGCTAGCCGAGTAAAAACACGTGCGAGGTTTTGTGGGATGCGCATGCGCAGGTTTTGTGGGATGCGCATGCGCTGGTTTTATGGGATGCGCATGGCTAGTCGAGCAAAAACACGTGCGAGAGGATGCATCCCGCAGGGTAGTCGAGTAAAAACACGTGCGAGGTTTTGTGGGATGCGCATGCGCAGGTTTTGTGGGATGCGCATGCGCAGGTTTTGTGGGATGCGCATGCGCAGGTTTTTTGGGATGCGCATGGCTAGTCGAGCAAAAACACGTGCGAGAGGATGCATCCCGCAGGGTAGTCGAGTAAAAACACGTGCAAGAGGATGCTTCCCGCAGGGTAGTCGAGTAAAAACACGTGCGAGAGGATGCATCCCGCAGGCTAGTCGAGCAAAAACACGTGCGAGAGGATGCATCCCGCAGGCTAGTCGAGTAAAAACACGTGCGAGAGGATGCATCCCGCAGGCTAGTCGAGTAAAAACACGTGCGAGAGGATGCATCCCGCAGGCTAGTCGAGTAAAAACACGTGCGAGAAGATGCATCCCGCAGGCTAGTCGAGTAAAAACACGTGCGAGGTTTTGTGGGATGCGCATGCGCAGGTTTCGTGGGATGCGCATGCGCAGGTTTTTTGGGATGCGCATGGCTAGTCGAGCAAAAACACGTGCGAGAGGATGCATCCCGCAGGCTAGTCGAGTAAAAACACGTGCGAGAGGATGCATCCTGCAGGCTAGACGAGTAAAAACACGTGCGAGGGGATGCATCCCGCAGGCTAGTCGAGTAAAAACACGTGCGAGAGGATGCATCCCGCAGGCTAGTCGAGTAAAAACACGTGCGAGAGGATGCATCCCGCAGGCTAGTCGAGTAAAAACACGTGCGAGAGGATGCATCCCGCAGGCTAGTCGAGTAAAAACACGTGCGAGGTTTTGTGGGATGCGCATGCGCAGGTTTTGTGGGATGCGCATGCGCAGGTTTTTTGGGATGCGCATGGCTAGTCGAGCAAAACACGTGCGAGAGGATGCATCCCGCAGGGTAGTCGAGTAAAAACACGTGCGAGAGGATGCATCCCGCAGGCTAGTCGAGTAAAAACACGTGCGAGAGGATGCATCCCGCAGGCTAGTCGAGTAAAAACACGTGCGAGAGGATGCGTCCCGCAGGCTAGTCGAGCAAAAACACGTGCGAGAGGATGCATTCCGCAGGCTAGCCGAGTAAAAACACGTGCGAGGTTTTGTGGGATGCGCATGCGCAGGTTTTGTGGGATGCGCATGCGCTGGTTTTATGGGATGCGCATGGCTAGTCGAGCAAAAACACGTGCGAGAGGATGCATCCCGCAGGGTAGTCGAGTAAAAACACGTGCGAGGTTTTGTGGGATGCGCATGCGCAGGTTTTGTGGGATGCGCATGCGCAGGTTTTTTGGGATGCGCATGGCTAGTCGAGCAAAAACACGTGCGAGAGGATGCATCCCGCAGGGTAGTCGAGTAAAAACACGTGCAAGAGGATGCTTCCCGCAGGGTAGTCGAGTAAAAACACGTGCGAGAGGATGCATCCCGCAGGCTAGTCGAGCAAAAACACGTGCGAGAGGATGCATCCCGCAGGCTAGTCGAGTAAAAACACGTGCGAGAGGATGCATCCCGCAGGCTAGTCGAGTAAAAACACGTGCGAGAGGATGCGTCCCGCAGGCTAGTCGAGCAAAAACACGTGCGAGAGGATGCATCCCGCAGGCTAGTCGAGCAAAAACACGTGCGAGAGGATGCATCCCGCAGGCTAGTCGAGTAAAAACACGTGCGAGAGGATGCATCCCGCAGGCTAGTCGAGTAAAAACACGTGCGAGAGGATGCATCCCGCAGGCTAGTCGAGTAAAAACACGTGCGAGGTTTTGTGGGATGCGCATGCGCAGGTTTTGTGGGATGCGCATGCGCAGGTTTTTTGGGATGCGCATGGCTAGTCGAGCAAAAACACGTGCGAGAGGATGCATCCCGCAGGGTAGTCGAGTAAAAACACGTGCGAGAGGATGCATCCCGCAGGCTAGTCGAGTAAAAACACGTGCGAGAGGATGCATCCCGCAGGCTAGTCGAGTAAAAACACGTGCGAGAAGATGCATCCCGCAGGCTAGTCGAGTAAAAACACGTGCGAGGTTTTGTGGGATGCGCATGCGCAGGTTTCGTGGGATGCGCATGCGCAGGTTTTTTGGGATGCGCATGGCTAGTCGAGCAAAAACACGTGCGAGAGGATGCATCCCGCAGGCTAGTCGAGTAAAAACACGTGCGAGAGGATGCATCCCGCAGGGTAGTCGAGTAAAAACACGTGCGAGGGGATGCATCCCGCAGGCTAGTCGAGTAAAAACACGTGCGAGAAGATGCATACCGCAGGCCAGTCGAGTAAAAACACGTGCGAGGTTTTGTGGGATGCGCATGCGCAGGTTTTGTGGGATGCGCATGCGCAGGTTTTTTGGGATGCGCATGGCTAGTCGAGCAAAAACACGTGCGAGAGGATGCATCCCGCAGGGTAGTCGAGTAAAAACACGTATGAGAGGATGCATCCCGCAGGCTAGTCGAGCAAAAACACGTGCGAGAGGATGCATCCCGCAGGCTAGTCGAGTAAAAACACGTGCGAGAGGATGCATCCCGCAGGCTAGTCGAGTAAAAAAACGTGCGAGGTTTTGTGGGATGCGCATGCGCAGGTTTTGTGGGATGCGCATGCGCAGGTTTTTTGGGATGCGCATGCGCAGGTTTTGTGGGATGCGCATGCGCAGGTTTTTTGGGATGCTCATGCGCAGGTTTTTTGGGATGCGCATGGCTAGTCGAGCAAAAACACGTGCGAGAGGATGCATCCCGCAGGCTAGTCGAGTAAAAACACGTGCGAGAGGATGCATCCCGCAGGCTGGTCGAGTAAAAACGTGCGAGAGGATGCATCCCGCAGGCTAGTCGAGTAAAAACACGTGCGAGAGGATGCATCCCGCAGGCTAGTCGAGTAAAAACACGTGCGAGAGGATGCATCCCGCTGGCTAGTCGAGTAAAAACACGTGCGAGAGGATGCGTCCCGCAGGCTAGT
The DNA here is from genome assembly GCF_051020765.1 of Lasioglossum baleicum. Classification (NCBI taxonomy): domain Eukaryota; kingdom Metazoa; phylum Arthropoda; class Insecta; order Hymenoptera; family Halictidae; genus Lasioglossum; species Lasioglossum baleicum. Next base: position 86,111 of record NW_027469520.1, read on the forward strand.
CGAGCAAAAACACGTGCGAGAGGATGCATCCCGCAGGCTAGTCGAGCAAAAACACGTGCGAGAGGATGCATCCCGCAGGCTAGTCGAGTAAAAACACGTGCGAGAGGATGCATCCCGCAGGCTAGTCGAGTTAAAACACGTGCGAGAGGATGCATCCCGCAGGGTAGTCGAGTAAAAACACGTGCGAGAGGATGCATCCCGCAGGCTAGTCGAGTAAAAACACGTGCGAGAAGATGCATCCCGCAGGCCAGTCGAGTAAAAACACGTGCGAGGTTTTGTGGGATGCGCATGCGCAGGTTTTGTGGGATGCGCATGCGCAGGTTTTGTGGGATGCGCATGCGCAGGTTTTTTGGGATGCGCATGGCTAGTCGAGCAAAAACACGTGCGAGAGGATGCATCCCGCAGGGTAGTCGAGTAAAAACACGTGCGAGAGGATGCATCCCGCAGGCTAGTCGAGCAAAAACACGTGCGAGAGGATGCATCCCGCAGGCTAGTCGAGTAAAAACACGTGCGAGAGGATGCATCCCGCAGGCTAGTCGAGTAAAAACACGTGCGAGGTTTTGTGGGATGCGCATGCGCAGGTTTTGTGGGATGCGCATGCGCAGGTTTTTTGGGATGCGCATGCGCAGGTTTTGTGGGATGCGCATGCGCAGGTTTTTTGGGATGCGCATGCGCAGGTTTTTTGGGATGCGCATGCCTAGTCGAGCAAAAACACGTGCGAGAAGATGCATCCCGCAGGCTAGTCGAGTAAAAACACGTGCGAGGTTTTGTGGGATGCGCATGCGCAGGTTTTGTGGGATGCGCATGCGCAGGTTTTGTGGGATGCGCATGCGCAGGTTTTTTGGGATGCGCATGCGCAGGTTTTTTGGGATGCGCATGGCTAGTCGAGCAAAAACACGTGCGAGAGGATGCATCCGCAGGCTAGTCGAGTAAAAACACGTGCGAGAGGATGCATCCCGCAGGCTAGTCGAGTAAAAACGTGCGAGAGGATGCATCCCGCAGGCTAGTCGAGTAAAAACACGTGCGAGAAGATGCATCCCGCAGGCCAGTCGAGTAAAAACACGTGCGAGGTTTTGTGGGATGCGCATGCGCAGGTTTTGTGGGATGCGCATGCGCAGGTTTTTTGGGATGCGCATGGCTAGTCGAGCAAAAACACGTGCGAGAGGATGCATCCCGCAGGGTAGTCGAGTAAAAACACGTATGAGAGGATGCATCCCGCAGGCTAGTCGAGCAAAAACACGTGCGAGAGGATGCATCCCGCAGGCTAGTCGAGTAAAAACACGTGCGAGAGGATGCATCCCGCAGGCTAGTCGAGTAAAAAAACGTGCGAGGTTTTGTGGGATGCGCATGCGCAGGTTTTGTGGGATGCGCATGCGCAGGTTTTTTGGGATGCGCATGCGCAGGTTTTGTGGGATGCGCATGCGCAGGTTTTTTGGGATGCTCATGCGCAGGTTTTTTGGGATGCGCATGGCTAGTCGAGCAAAAACACGTGCGAGAGGATGCATCCCGCAGGCTGGTCGAGTAAAAACGTGCGAGAGGATGCATCCCGCAGGCTAGTCGAGTAAAAACACGTGCGAGAGGATGCATCCCGCAGGCTAGTCGAGTAAAAACACGTGCGAGAGGATGCATCCCGCTGGCTAGTCGAGTAAAAACACGTGCGAGAGGATGCGTCCCGCAGGCTAGTCGAGCAAAAACACGTGCGAGAGGATGCATCCCGCAGGCTAGTCGAGCAAAAACACGTGCGAGAGGATGCATCCCGCAGGCTAGTCGAGTAAAAACACGTGCGAGAGGATGCATCCCGCAGGCTAGTCGAGTTAAAACACGTGCGAGAGGATGCATCCCGCAGGGTAGTCGAGTAAAAACACGTGCGAGAGGATGCATCCCGCAGGCTAGTCGAGTAAAAACACGTGCGAGAAGATGCATCCCGCAGGCCAGTCGAGTAAAAACACGTGCGAGGTTTTGTGGGATGCGCATGCGCAGGTTTTGTGGGATGCGCATGCGCAGGTTTTTTGGGATGCGCATGCGCAGGTTTTTTGGGATGCGCATGGCTAGTCGAGCAAAAACACGTGCGAGAGGATGCATCCCGCAGGCTAGTCGAGTAAAAACACGTGCGAGAGGATGCATCCTGCAGGCTAGACGAGTAAAAACACGTGCGTGAGGATGCATCCCGCAGGCTAGTCGAGTAAAAACGTGCGAGAGGATGCATCCCGCAGGCTAGTCGAGTAAAAACACGTGCGACAGGATGCATCCTGCAGGCTAGTCGAGTAAAAACACGTGCGAGGTTTTGTGGGATGCGCATGCGCAGGTTTTGTGGGATGCGCATGCGCAGGTTTTATGGGATGCGCATGGCTAGTCGAGCAAAAACACGTGCGAGAGGATGCATCCCGCAGGGTAGTCGAGTAAAAACACGTGCGAGGTTTTGTGGGATGCACATGCGCAGGTTTTTTGGGATGCGCATGGCTAGTCGAGCAAAAACACGTGCGAGAGGATGCATCCCGCAGGGTAGTCGAGTAAAAACACGTGCAAGAGGATGCTTCCCGCAGGCTAGTCGAGTAAAAACACGTGGGAGAGGATGCATCCCGCAGGCTAGTCGAGTAAAAACACGTGCGAGAGGATGCTTCCCGCAGGCTAGTCGAGTAAAAACACGTGCGAGAGGATGCATCCCGCATGCTAGTCGAGTAAAAACACGTGCGAGAGGATGCGTCCCGCAGGCTAGTCGAGCAAAAACACGTGCGAGAGGATGCATTCCGCAGGCTAGCCGAGTAAAAACACGTGCGAGAGGATGCATCCCGCAGGCTAGTCGAGTAAAAACACGTGCGAGAGGATGCATCCCGCAGGCTAGTCGAGTAAAAACACGTGCGAGGTTTTGTGGGATGCGCATGCGCAGGTTTTGTGGGATGCGCATGCGCAGGTTTTGTGGGATGCGCATGCGCAGGTTTTTTGGGATGCGCATGGCTAGTCGAGCAAAAACACGTGCGAGAGGATGCATCCCGCAGGGTAGTCGAGTAAAAACACGTGCGAGAGGATGCATCCCGCAGGCTAGTCGAGCAAAAACACGTGCGAGAGGATGCATCCCGCAGGCTAGTCGAGTAAAAACACGTGCGAGAGGATGCATCCCGCTGGCTAGTCTAGTAAAAACACGTGCGAGGTTTTGTGGGATGCGCATGCGCAGGTTTTGTGGGATGCGCATGCGCAGGTTTTGTGGGATGCGCATGCGCAGGTTTTTTGGGATGCGCATGGCTAGTCGAGCAAAAACACGTGCGAGAGGATGCATCCCGCAGGGTAGTCGAGTAAAAACACGTGCGAGAGGATGCATCCCGCAGGCTAGTCGAGTAAAAACACGTGCGAGGTTTTGTGGGATGCGCATGCGCAGGTTTTTTGGGATGCGCATGCCTAGTCGAGCAAAAACACGTGCGAGAGGATGCATCCCGCAGGCTAGTCGAGCAAAAACACGTGCGAGAGGATGCATCCCGCAGGCTAGTCGAGTAAAAACACGTGCGAGAGGATGCATCCCGCAGGCTAGTCGAGTAAAAACACGTGCGAGAGGATGCATCCCGCAGGCTAGTCGAGTAAAAACACGTGCGAGGTTTTGTGGGATGCGCATGCGCAGGTTTTGTGGGATGCGCATGCGCAGGTTTTATGGGATGCGCATGGCTAGTCGAGCAAAAACACGTGCGAGAGGATGCATCCCGCAGGGTAGTCCGAGTAAAAACACGTGCAAGAGGATGCTTCCCGCAGGCTAGTCGAGTAAAAACACGTGCGAGAGGATGCATCCCGCAGGCTAGTCGAGTAAAAACACCTGCGAGAGGATGCGTCCCGCAGGCTAGTCGAGCAAAAACACGTGCGAGAGGATGCATCCCGCAGGCTAGTCGAGTAAAAACACGTGCGAGAGGATGCATCCCGCAGGGTAGTCGAGTAAAAACACGTGCGAGAGGATGCATCCCGCAGGCTAGTCGAGTAAAAACACGTGCGAGAAGATGCATCCCGCAGGCCAGTCGAGTAAAAACACGTGCGAGGTTTTGTGGGATGCGCATGCGCAGGTTTTGTGGGATGCGCATGCGCAGGTTTTTTGGGATGCGCATGGCTAGTCGAGCAAAAACACGTGCGAGAGGATGCATCCCGCAGGGTAGTCGAGTAAAAACACGTATGAGAGGATGCATCCCGCAGGCTAGTCGAGCAAAAACACGTGCGAGAGGATGCATCCCGCAGGCTAGTCGAGTAAAAACACGTGCGAGAGGATGCATCCCGCAGGCTAGTCGAGTAAAAAAACGTGCGAGGTTTTGTGGGATGCGCATGCGCAGGTTTTGTGGGATGCGCATGCGCAGGTTTTTTGGGATGCGCATGCGCAGGTTTTGTGGGATGCGCATGCGCAGGTTTTTTGGGATGCGCATGCGCAGGTTTTTTGGGATGCGCATGCCTAGTCGAGCAAAAACACGTGCGAGAAGATGCATCCCGCAGGCTAGTCGAGTAAAAACACGTGCGAGAGGATGCATCCCGCAGGCTGGTCGAGTAAAAACGTGCGAGAGGATGCATCCCGCAGGCTAGTCGAGTAAAAACACGTGCGAGAGGATGCATCCCGCAGGCTAGTCGAGTAAAAACACGTGCGAGAGGATGCATCCCGCTGGCTAGTCGAGTAAAAACACGTGCGAGAGGATGCGTCCCGCAGGCTAGTCGAGCAAAAACACGTGCGAGAGGATGCATCCCGCAGGCTAGTCGAGCAAAAACACGTGCGAGAGGATGCATCCCGCAGGCTAGTCGAGTAAAAACACGTGCGAGAGGATGCATCCCGCAGGCTAGTCGAGTTAAAACACGTGCGAGAGGATGCATCCCGCAGGGTAGTCGAGTAAAAACACGTGCGAGAGGATGCATCCCGCAGGCTAGTCGAGTAAAAACACGTGCGAGAAGATGCATCCCGCAGGCCAGTCGAGTAAAAACACGTGCGAGGTTTTGTGGGATGCGCATGCGCAGGTTTTGTGGGATGCGCATGCGCAGGTTTTGTGGGATGCGCATGCGCAGGTTTTTTGGGATGCGCATGGCTAGTCGAGCAAAAACACGTGCGAGAGGATGCATCCCGCAGGGTAGTCGAGTAAAAACACGTGCGAGAGGATGCATCCCGCAGGCTAGTCGAGCAAAAACACGTGCGAGAGGATGCATCCCGCAGGCTAGTCGAGTAAAAACACGTGCGTGAGGATGCATCCCGCAGGCTAGTCGAGTAAAAACACGTGCGAGGTTTTGTGGGATGCGCATGCGCAGGTTTTGTGGGATGCGCATGCGCAGGTTTTTTGGGATGCGCATGCGCAGGTTTTGTGGGATGCGCATGCGCAGGTTTTTTGGGATGCGCATGCGCAGGTTTTTTGGGATGCGCATGCCTAGTCGAGCAAAAACACGTGCGAGAAGATGCATCCCGCAGGCTAGTCGAGTAAAAACACGTGCGAGGTTTTGTGGGATGCGCATGCGCAGGTTTTGTGGGATGCGCATGCGCAGGTTTTGTGGGATGCGCATGCGCAGGTTTTGTGGGATGCGCATGCGCAGGTTTTTTGGGATGCGCATGCGCAGGTTTTTTGGGATGCGCATGGCTAGTCGAGCAAAAACACGTGCGAGAGGATGCATCCCGCAGGCTAGTCGAGTAAAAACACGTGCGAGAGGATGCATCCCGCAGGCTAGTCGAGTAAAAACGTGCGAGAGGATGCATCCCGCAGGCTAGTCGAGTAAAAACACGTGCGAGAGGATGCATCCCGCAGGCTAGTCGAGTAAAAACACGTGCGAGGTTTTGTGGGATGCGCATGCGCAGGTTTTGTGGGATGCGCATGCGCAGGTTTTATGGGATGCGCATGGCTAGTCGAGCAAAAACACGTGCGAGAGGATGCATCCCGCAGGGTAGTCGAGTAAAAACACGTGCAAGAGGATGCTTCCCGCAGGCTAGTCGAGTAAAAACACGTGCGAGAGGATGCTTCCCGCAGGCTAGTCGAGTAAAAACACGTGCGAGAGGATGCATCCCGCATGCTAGTCGAGTAAAAACACGTGCGAGAGGATGCGTCCCGCAGGCTAGTCGAGCAAAAACACGTGCGAGAGGATGCATTCCGCAGGCTAGTCGAGTAAAAACACGTGCGAGGTTTTGTGGGATGCGCATGCGCAGGTTTTGTGGGATGCGCATGCGCAGGTTTTTTGGGATGCGCATGCGCAGGTTTTGTGGGATGCGCATGCGCAGGTTTTTTGGGATGCGCATGCGCAGGTTTTTTGGGATGCGCATGCCTAGTCGAGCAAAAACACGTGCGAGAAGATGCATCCCGCAGGCTAGTCGAGTAAAAACACGTGCGAGGTTTTGTGGGATGCGCATGCGCAGGTTTTGTGGGATGCGCATGCGCAGGTTTTGTGGGATGCGCATGCGCAGGTTTTGTGGGATGCGCATGCGCAGGTTTTTTGGGATGCGCATGCGCAGGTTTTTTGGGATGCGCATGGCTAGTCGAGCAAAAACACGTGCGAGAGGATGCATCCCGCAGGCTAGTCGAGTAAAAACACGTGCGAGAGGATGCATCCCGCAGGCTAGTCGAGTAAAAACGTGCGAGAGGATGCATCCCGCAGGCTAGTCGAGTAAAAACACGTGCGAGAGGATGCATCCCGCAGGCTAGTCGAGTAAAAACACGTGCGAGGTTTTGTGGGATGCGCATGCGCAGGTTTTGTGGGATGCGCATGCGCAGGTTTTATGGGATGCGCATGGCTAGTCGAGCAAAAACACGTGCGAGAGGATGCATCCTGCAGGGTAGTCGAGTAAAAACACGTGCGAGGTTTTGTGGGATGCGCATGCGTAGGTTTTGTGGTATGCGCATGCGCAGGTTTTGTGGGATGCGCATGCGCAGGTTTTTTGGGATGCGCATGGCTAGTCGAGCAAAAACACGTGCGAGAGGATGCATCCCGCAGGGTAGTCGAGTAAAAACACGTGCAAGAGGATGCTTCCCGCAGGCTAGTCGAGTAAAAACACGTGCGAGAGGATGCTTCCCGCAGGCTAGTCGAGTAAAAACACGTGCGAGAGGATGCATCCCGCATGCTAGTCGAGTAAAAACACGTGCGAGAGGATGCGTCCCGCAGGCTAGTCGAGCAAAAACACGTGCGAGAGGATGCATTCCGCAGGCTAGCCGAGTAAAAACACGTGCGAGGTTTTGTGGGATGCGCATGCGCAGGTTTTGTGGGATGCGCATGCGCTGGTTTTATGGGATGCGCATGGCTAGTCGAGCAAAAACACGTGCGAGAGGATGCATCCCGCAGGGTAGTCGAGTAAAAACACGTGCGAGGTTTTGTGGGATGCGCATGCGCAGGTTTTGTGGGATGCGCATGCGCAGGTTTTGTGGGATGCGCATGCGCAGGTTTTTTGGGATGCGCATGGCTAGTCGAGCAAAAACACGTGCGAGAGGATGCATCCCGCAGGGTAGTCGAGTAAAAACACGTGCAAGAGGATGCTTCCCGCAGGGTAGTCGAGTAAAAACACGTGCGAGAGGATGCATCCCGCAGGCTAGTCGAGCAAAAACACGTGCGAGAGGATGCATCCCGCAGGCTAGTCGAGTAAAAACACGTGCGAGAGGATGCATCCCGCAGGCTAGTCGAGTAAAAACACGTGCGAGAGGATGCGTCCCGCAGGCTAGTCGAGCAAAAACACGTGCGAGAGGATGCATCCCGCAGGCTAGTCGAGCAAAAACACGTGCGAGAGGATGCATCCCGCAGGCTAGTCGAGTAAAAACACGTGCGAGAGGATGCATCCCGCAGGCTAGTCGAGTAAAAACACGTGCGAGGTTTTGTGGGATGCGCATGCGCAGGTTTTGTCGGATGCGCATGCGCAGGTTTTTTGGGATGCGCATGGCTAGTCGAGCAAAAACACGTGCGAGAGGATGCATCCCGCAGGGTAGTCGAGTAAAAACACGTGCGAGAGGATGCATCCCGCAGGCTAGTCGAGTAAAAACACGTGCGAGAGGATGCATCCCGCAGGCTAGTCGAGTAAAAACACGTGCGAGAAGATGCATCCCGCAGGCTAGTCGAGTAAAAACACGTGCGAGGTTTTGTGGGATGCGCATGCGCAGGTTTTGTGGGATGCGCATGCGCAGGTTTTTTGGGATGCGCATGCGCAGGTTTTTTGGGATGCGCATGCGCAGGTTTTTTGGGATGCGCATGCCTAGTCGAGCAAAAACACGTGCGAGAGGATGCATCCCGCAGGCTAGTCGAGCAAAAACACGTGCGAGAGGATGCATCCCGCAGGCCAGTCGAGTAAAAACACGTGCGAGAGGATGCATCCCGCAGGCTAGTCGAGTAAAAACACGTGCGAGAGGATGCATTCCGCAGGCTAGCCGAGTAAAAACACGTGCGAGGTTTTGTGGGATGCGCATGCGCAGGTTTTTTGGGATGCGCATGCGCAGGTTTTTTGGGATGCGCATGGCTAGTCGAGCAAAAACACGTGCGAGAGGATGCATCCCGCAGGCTAGTCGAGTAAAAACACGTGCGAGAGGATGCATCCCGCAGGCTAGTCGAGTAAAAACACATGCGAGGTTTTGTGGGATGCGCATGCGCAGGTTTTGTGGGATGCGCATGCGCAGGTTTTTTGGGATGCGCATGGCTAGTCGAGCAAAAACACGTGCGAGAGGATGCATCGCGCAGGGTAGTCGAGTAAAAACACGTGCTAGAGGATGCATCCCGCAGGCTAGTCGAGTAAAAACACGTGCGAGAGGATGCATCCCGCAGGCTAGTCGAGTAAAAACACGTGCGAGAAGATGCATCCCGCAGGCTAGTCGAGTAAAAACACGTGCGAGGTTTTGTGGGATGCGCATGCGCAGGTTTTTTGGGATGCGCATGCGCAGGTTTTTTGGGATGCGCATGGCTAGTCGAGCAAAAACACGTGCGAGAGGATGCATTCCGCAGGCTAGCCGAGTAAAAACACGTGCGAGGTTTTGTGGGATGCGCATGCGCAGGTTTTTTGGGATGCGCATGCGCAGGTTTTTTGGGATGCGCATGGCTAGTCGAGCAAAAACACGTGCGAGAGGATGCATCCCGCAGGCTAGTCGAGTAAAAACACGTGCGAGAGGATGCATCCCGCAGGCTAGTCGAGTAAAAACACGTGCGAGAGGATGCATCCCGCAGGCTAGTCGAGTAAAAACACGTGCGAGAAGATGCATCCCGCAGGCTAGTCGAGTAAAAACACGTGCGAGGTTTTGTGGGATGCGCATGCGCAGGTTTTGTGGGATGCGCATGCGCAGGTTTTTTGGGATGCGCATGCGCAGGTTTTTTGGGATGCGCATGGCTAGTCGAGCAAAAACACGTGCGAGAGGATGCATCCCGCAGGCTAGTCGAGTAAAAACACGTGCGAGAGGATGCATCCTGCAGGCTAGACGAGTAAAAACACGTGCGTGAGGATGCATCCCGCAGGCTAGTCGAGTAAAAACGTGCGAGAGGATGCATCCCGCAGGCTAGTCGAGTAAAAACACGTGCGAGAGGATGCATCCTGCAGGCTAGTCGAGTAAAAACACGTGCGAGGTTTTGTGGGATGCGCATGCGCAGGTTTTGTGGGATGCGCATGCGCAGGTTTTATGGGATGCGCATGGCTAGTCGAGCAAAAACACGTGCGACAGGATGCATCCCGCAGGCTAGTCGAGTAAAAACACGTGCGAGGTTTTGTGGGATGCGCATGCGCAGGTTTTTTGGGATGCGCATGGCTAGTCGAGCAAAAACACGTGCGAGAGAATGCATCCCGCAGGGTAGTCGAGTAAAGACACGTGCAAGAGGATGCTTCCCGCAGGCTAGTCGAGTAAAAACACGTGGGAGAGGATGCATCCCGCAGGCTAGTCGAGTAAAAACACGTGCGAGAGGATGCTTCCCGCAGGCTAGTCGAGTAAAAACACGTGCGAGAGGATGCATCCCGCATGCTAGTCGAGTAAAAACACGTGCGAGAGGATGCGTCCCGCAGGCTAGTCGAGCAAAAACACGTGCGAGAGGATGCATTCCGCAGGCTAGCCGAGTAAAAACACGTGCGAGAGGATGCATCCCGCAGGCTAGTCGAGTAAAAACACGTGCGAGAGGATGCATCCCGCAGGCTAGTCGAGTAAAAACACGTGCGAGGTTTTGTGGGATGCGCATGCGCAGGTTTTGTGGGATGCGCATGCGCAGGTTTTTTGGGATGCGCATGGCTAGTCGAGCAAAAACACGTGCGAGAGGATACATCCCGCAGGGTAGTCGAGTAAAAACACGTGCGAGAGGATGCATCCCGCAGGCTAGTCGAGCAAAAACACGTGCGAGAGGATGCATCCCGCAGGCTAGTCGAGTAAAAACACGTGCGAGAGGATGCATCCCGCTGGCTAGTCTAGTAAAAACACGTGCGAGGTTTTGTGGGATGCGCATGCGCAGGTTTTGTGGGATGCGCATGCGCAGGTTTTGTTTGATGCGCATGCGCAGGTTTTTTGGGATGCGCATGGCTAGTCGAGCAAAAACACGTGCGAGAGGATGCATCCCGCAGGGTAGTCGAGTAAAAACACGTGCGAGAGGATGCATCCCGCAGGCTAGTCGAGTAAAAACACGTGCGAGAGGATGCATCCCGCAGGCTAGTCGAGTAAAAACACGTGCGAGAGGATGCATCCCGCAGGCTAGTCGAGTAAAAACACGTGCGAGAAGATGCATCCCGCAGGCTAGTCGAGTAAAAACACGTGCGAGGTTTTGTGGGATGCGCATGCGCAGGTTTTTTGGGATGCGCATGGCTAGTCGAGCAAAAACACGTGCGAGAGAATGCATCCCGCAGGGTAGTCGAGTAAAGACACGTGCAAGAGAATGCTTCCCGCAGGGTAGTCGAGTAAAGACACGTGCAAGAGGATGCTTCCCGCAGGCTAGTCGAGTAAAAACACGTGGGAGAGGATGCATCCCGCAGGCTAGTCGAGTAAAAACACGTGCGAGAGGATGCTTCCCGCAGGCTAGTCGAGTAAAAACACGTGCGAGAGGATGCATCCCGCATGCTAGTCGAGTAAAAACACGTGCGAGAGGATGCGTCCCGCAGGCTAGTCGAGCAAAAACACGTGCGAGAGGATGCATTCCGCAGGCTAGCCGAGTAAAAACACGTGCGAGAGGATGCATCCCGCAGGCTAGTCGAGTAAAAACACGTGCGAGAGGATGCATCCCGCAGGCTAGTCGAGTAAAAACACGTGCGAGGTTTTGTGGGATGCGCATGCGCAGGTTTTGTGGGATGCGCATGCGCAGGTTTTTTGGGATGCGCATGGCTAGTCGAGCAAAAACACGTGCGAGAGGATACATCCCGCAGGGTAGTCGAGTAAAAACACGTGCGAGAGGATGCATCCCGCAGGCTAGTCGAGCAAAAACACGTGCGAGAGGATGCATCCCGCAGGCTAGTCGAGTAAAAACACGTGCGAGAGGATGCATCCCGCTGGCTAGTCTAGTAAAAACACGTGCGAGGTTTTGTGGGATGCGCATGCGCAGGTTTTGTGGGATGCGCATGCGCAGGTTTTGTTTGATGCGCATGCGCAGGTTTTTTGGGATGCGCATGGCTAGTCGAGCAAAAACACGTGCGAGAGGATGCATCCCGCAGGGTAGTCGAGTAAAAACACGTGCGAGAGGATGCATCCCGCAGGCTAGTCGAGTAAAAACACGTGCGAGGTTTTGTGGGATGCGCATGCGCAGGTTTTTTGGGATGCGCATGCCTAGTCGAGCAAAAACACGTGCGAGAGGATGCATCCCGCAGGCTAGTCGAGCAAAAACACGTGCGAGAGGATGCATCCCGCAGGCTAGTCGAGTAAAAACACGTGCGAGAGGATGCATCCCGCAGGCTAGTCGAGTAAAAACACGTGCGAGAGGATGCATCCCGCAGGCTAGTCGAGTAAAAACACGTGCGAGGTTTTGTGGGATGCGCATGCGCAGGTTTTGTGGGATGCGCATGCGCAGGTTTTATGGGATGCGCATGGCTAGTCGAGCAAAAACACGTGCGAGAGGATGCATCCCGCAGGGTAGTCGAGTAAAAACACGTGCGAGAGGATGCATCCCGCAGGCTAGTCGAGTAAAAACACGTGCGAGAAGATGCATCCCGCAGGCCAGTCGAGTAAAAACACGTGCGAGGTTTTGTGGGATGCGCATGCGCAGGTTTTGTGGGATGCGCATGCGCAGGTTTTTTGGGATGCGCATGGCTAGTCGAGCAAAAACACGTGCGAGAGGATGCATCCCGCAGGGTAGTCGAGTAAAAACACGTATGAGAGGATGCATCCCGCAGGCTAGTCGAGCAAAAACACGTGCGAGAGGATGCATCCCGCAGGCTAGTCGAGTAAAAACACGTGCGAGAGGATGCATCCCGCAGGCTAGTCGAGTAAAAAAACGTGCGAGGTTTTGTGGGATGCGCATGCGCAGGTTTTGTGGGATGCGCATGCGCAGGTTTTTTGGGATGCGCATGCGCAGGTTTTGTGGGATGCGCATGCGCAGGTTTTTTGGGATGCGCATGCGCAGGTTTTTTGGGATGCGCATGCCTAGTCGAGCAAAAACACGTGCGAGAAGATGCATCCCGCAGGCTAGTCGAGTAAAAACACGTGCGAGGTTTTGTGGGATGCGCATGCGCAGGTTTTGTGGGATGCGCATGCGCAGGTTTTTTGGGATGCGCATGCGCAGGTTTTTTGGGATGCGCATGGCTAGTCGAGCAAAAACACGTGCGAGAGGATGCATCCCGCAGGCTAGTCGAGTAAAAACACGTGCGAGAGGATGCATCCCGCAGGCTGGTCGAGTAAAAACGTGCGAGAGGATGCATCCCGCAGGCTAGTCGAGTAAAAACACGTGCGAGAGGATGCATCCCGCAGGCTAGTCGAGTAAAAACACGTGCGAGAGGATGCATCCCGCTGGCTAGTCGAGTAAAAACACGTGCGAGAGGATGCGTCCCGCAGGCTAGTCGAGCAAAAACACGTGCGAGAGGATGCATCCCGCAGGCTAGTCGAGCAAAAACACGTGCGAGAGGATGCATCCCGCAGGCTAGTCGAGTAAAAACACGTGCGAGAGGATGCATCCCGCAGGCTAGTCGAGTTAAAACACGTGCGAGAGGATGCATCCCGCAGGGTAGTCGAGTAAAAACACGTGCGAGAGGATGCATCCCGCAGGCTAGTCGAGTAAAAACACGTGGAGAAGATGCATCCCGCAGGCCAGTCGAGTAAAAACACGTGCGAGGTTTTGTGGGATGCGCATGCGCAGGTTTTGTGGGATGCGCATGCGCAGGTTTTTTGGGATGCGCATGGCTAGTCGAGCAAAAACACGTGCGAGAGGATGCATCCCGCAGGGTAGTCGAGTAAAAACACGTGCGAGAGGATGCATCCCGCAGGCTAGTCGAGCAAAAACACGTGCGAGAGGATGCATCCCGCAGGCTAGTCGAGTAAAAACACGTGCGAGAGGATGCATCCCGCAGGCTAGTCGAGTAAAAACACGTGCGAGGTTTTGTGGGATGCGCATGCGCAGGTTTTGTGGGATGCGCATGCGCAGGTTTTTTGGGATGCGCATGCGCAGGTTTTGTGGGATGCGCATGCGCAGGTTTTTTGGGATGCGCATGCGCAGGTTTTTTGGGATGCGCATGCCTAGTCGAGCAAAAACACGTGCGAGAAGATGCATCCCGCAGGCTAGTCGAGTAAAAACACGTGCGAGGTTTTGTGGGATGCGCATGCGCAGGTTTTGTGGGATGCGCATGCGCAGGTTTTGTGGGATGCGCATGCGCAGGTTTTTTGGGATGCGCATGCGCAGGTTTTTTGGGATGCGCATGGCTAGTCGAGCAAAAACACGTGCGAGAGGATGCATCCCGCAGGCTAGTCGAGTAAAAACACGTGCGAGAGGATGCATCCCGCAGGCTAGTCGCGTAAAAACGTGCGAGAGGATGCATCCCGCAGGCTAGTCGAGTAAAAACACGTGCGAGAGGATGCATCCCGCAGGCTAGTCGAGTAAAAACACGTGCGAGGTTTTGTGGGATGCGCATGCGCAGGTTTTGTGGGATGCGCATGCGCAGGTTTTATGGGATGCGCATGGCTAGTCGAGCAAAAACACGTGCGAGAGGATGCATCCTGCAGGGTAGTCGAGTAAAAACACGTGCGAGGTTTTGTGGGATGCGCATGCGCAGGTTTTGTGGTATGCGCATGCGCAGGTTTTGTGGGATGCGCATGCGCAGGTTTTTTGGGATGCGCATGGCTAGTCGAGCAAAAACACGTGCGAGAGGATGCATCCCGCAGGGTAGTCGAGTAAAAACACGTGCAAGAGGATGCTTCCCGCAGGCTAGTCGAATAAAAACACGTGCGAGAGGATGCTTCCCGCAGGCTAGTCGAGTAAAAACACGTGCGAGAGGATGCATCCCGCATGCTAGTCGAGTAAAAACACGTGCGAGAGGATGCGTCCCGCAGGCTAGTCGAGCAAAAACACGTGCGAGAGGATGCATTCCGCAGGGTAGTCGAGTAAAAACACGTGCAAGAGGATGCTTCCCGCAGGGTAGTCGAGTAAAAACACGTGCGAGAGGATGCATCCCGCAGGCTAGTCGAGCAAAAACACGTGCGAGAGGATGCATCCCGCAGGCTAGTCGAGTAAAAACACGTGCGAGAGGATGCATCCCGCAGGCTAGTCGAGTAAAAACACGTGCGAGGTTTTGTGGGATGCGCATGCGCAGGTTTTGTGGGATGCGCATGCGCAGGTTTTTTGGGATGCGCATGGCTAGTCGAGCAAAAACACGTGCGAGAGGATGCATCCCGCAGGGTAGTCGAGTAAAAACACGTGCGAGAGGATGCATCCCGCAGGCTAGTCGAGCAAAAACACGTGCGAGAGGATGCATCCCGCAGGCTAGTCGAGTAAAAACACGTGCGAGAGGATGCATCCCGCAGGCTAGTCGAGTAAAAACACGTGCGAGGTTTTGTGGGATGCGCATGCGCAGGTTTTGTGGGATGCGCATGCGCAGGTTTTTTGGGATGCGCATGCGCAGGTTTTGTGGGATGCGCATGCGCAGGTTTTTTGGGATGCGCATGCGCAGGTTTTTTGGGATGCGCATGCCTAGTCGAGCAAAAACACGTGCGAGAAGATGCATCCCGCAGGCTAGTCGAGTAAAAACACGTGCGAGGTTTTGTGGGATGCGCATGCGCAGGTTTTGTGGGATGCGCATGCGCAGGTTTTGTGGGATGCGCATGCGCAGGTTTTGTGGGATGCGCATGCGCAGGTTTTTTGGGATGCGCATGCGCAGGTTTTTTGGGATGCGCATGGCTAGTCGAGCAAAAACACGTGCGAGAGGATGCATCCCGCAGGCTAGTCGAGTAAAAACACGTGCGAGAGGATGCATCCCGCAGGCTAGTCGAGTAAAAACGTGCGAGAGGATGCATCCCGCAGGCTAGTCGAGTAAAAACACGTGCGAGAGGATGCATCCCGCAGGCTAGTCGAGTAAAAACACGTGCGAGGTTTTGTGGGATGCGCATGCGCAGGTTTTGTGGGATGCGCATGCGCAGGTTTTATGGGATGCGCATGGCTAGTCGAGCAAAAACACGTGCGAGAGGATGCATCCTGCAGGGTAGTCGAGTAAAAACACGTGCGAGGTTTTGTGGGATGCGCATGCGCAGGTTTTGTGGTATGCGCATGCGCAGGTTTTGTGGGATGCGCATGCGCAGGTTTTTTGGGATGCGCATGGCTAGTCGAGCAAAAACACGTGCGAGAGGATGCATCCCGCAGGGTAGTCGAGTAAAAACACGTGCAAGAGGATGCTTCCCGCAGGCTAGTCGAGTAAAAACACGTGCGAGAGGATGCTTCCCGCAGGCTAGTCGAGTAAAAACACGTGCGAGAGGATGCATCCCGCATGCTAGTCGAGTAAAAACACGTGCGAGAGGATGCGTCCCGCAGGCTAGTCGAGCAAAAACACGTGCGGGAGGATGCATTCCGCAGGGTAGTCGAGTAAAAACACGTGCAAGAGGATGCTTCCCGCAGGGTAGTCGAGTAAAAACACGTGCGAGAGGATGCATCCCGCAGGCTAGTCGAGCAAAAACACGTGCGAGAGGATGCATCCCGCAGGCTAGTCGAGTAAAAACACGTGCGAGAGGATGCATCCCGCAGGCTAGTCGAGTAAAAACACGTGCGAGGTTTTGTGGGATGCGCATGCGCAGGTTTTGTGGGATGCGCATGCGCAGGTTTTTTGGGACGCGCATGGCTAGTCGAGCAAAAACACGTGCGAGAGGATGCATCCCGCAGGGTAGTCGAGTAAAAACACGTGCAAGAGGATGCTTCCCGCAGGCTAGTCGAGTGAAAACACGTGCGAGAGGATGCATCCCTCAGGCTAGTCGAGTAAAAACACGTACGAGAGGATGCTTCCCGCAGGCTAGTCGAGTAAAAACACGTGCGAGAGGATGCATCCCGCATGCTAGTCGAGTAAAAACACGTGCAAGAGGATGCTTCCCGCAGGCTAGTCGAGTAAAAATACGTGCGAGAGGATGCATACCGCAGGCTAGTCGAGTAAAAACACGTGCGAGAGGATGCGTCCCGCAGGCTAGTCGAGCAAAAACACGTGCGAGAGGATGCATCCCGCAGGCTAGTCGAGCAAAAACACGTGCGAGAGGATGCATCCCGCAGGCTAGTCGAGTAAAAACACGTGCGAGAGGATGCATCCCGCAGGCTAGTCGAGTAAAAACACGTGCGAGAGGATGCATCCCGCAGGCTAGTCGAGTAAAAACACGTGCGAGGTTTTGTGGGATGCGCATGCGCAGGTTTTGTGGGATGCGCATGCGCAGGTTTTTTGGGATGCGCATGGCTAGTCGAGCAAAAACACGTGCGAGAGGATGCATCCCGCAGGGTAGTCGAGTAAAAACACGTGCGAGAGGATGCATCCCGCAGGCTAGTCGAGTAAAAACACGTGCGAGAGGATGCATCCCGCAGGCTAGTCGAGTAAAAACACGTGCGAGAAGATGCATCCCGCAGGCTAGTCGAGTAAAAACACGTGCGAGGTTTTGTGGGATGCGCATGCGCAGGTTTTGTGGGATGCGCATGCGCAGGTTTTGTGGGATGCGCATGCGCAGGTTTTTTGGGATGCGCATGCGCAGGTTTTTTGGGATGCGCATGCGCAGGTTTTTTGGGATGCGCATGCGCAGGTTTTTTGGGATGCGCATGCCTAGTCGAGCAAAAACACGTGCGAGAGGATGCATCCCGCAGGCTAGTCGAGCAAAAACACGTGCGAGAGGATGCATCCCGCAGGCCAGTCGAGTAAAAACACGTGCGAGAGGATGCATCCCGCAGGCTAGTCGAGTAAAAACACGTGCGAGAGGATGCATTCCGCAGGCTAGCCGAGTAAAAACACGTGCGAGGTTTTGTGGGATGCGCATGCGCAGGTTTTTTGGGATGCGCATGCGCAGGTTTTTTGGGATGCGCATGGCTAGTCGAGCAAAAACACGTGCGAGAGGATGCATCCCGCAGGCTAGTCGAGTAATAACACGTGCGAGAGGATGCATCCCGCAGGCTAGTCGAGTAAAAACACGTGCGAGAGGATACATCCCGCAGGCTAGTCGAGTAAAAACACGTGCGAGAAGATGCATCCCGCAGGCTAGTCGAGTAAAAACACGTGCGAGGTTTTGTGGGATGCGCATGCGCAGGTTTCGTGGGATGCGCATGCGCAGGTTTTTTGGGATGCGCATGCGCAGGTTTTTTGGGATGCGCATGGCTAGTCGAACAAAAACACGTGCGAGAGGATGCATCCCGCAGGCTAGTCGAGTAAAAACACGTGCGAGAGGATGCATCCTGCAGGCTAGACGAGTAAAAACACGTGCGAGAGGATGCATCCCGCAGGCTAGTCGAGTAAAAACGTGCGAGAGGATGCATCCCGCAGGCTAGTCGAGTAAAAACACGTGCGAGAGGATGCATACCGCAGGCTAGTCGAGTAAAAACACGTGCGAGGTTTTGTGGGATGCGCATGCGCAGGTTTTGTGGGATGCGCATGCGCAGGTTTTATGGGATGCGCATGGCTAGTCGAGCAAAAACACGTGCGAGAGGATGCATCCCGCAGGGTAGTCGAGTAAAAACACGTGCGAGGTTTTGTGGGATGCGCATGCGCAGGTTTTGTGGGATGCGCATGCGCAGGTTTTGTGGGATGCGCATGCGCAGGTTTTTTGGGATGCGCATGGCTAGTCGAGCAAAAACACGTGCGAGAGGATGCATCCCGCAGGGTAGTCGAGTAAAAACACGTGCAAGAGGATGCTTCCCGCAGGGTAGTCGAGTAAAAACACGTGCGAGAGGATGCATCCCGCAGGCTAGTCGAGCAAAAACACGTGCGAGAGGATGCATCCCGCAGGCTAGTCGAGTAAAAACACGTGCGAGAGGATGCATCCCGCAGGCTAGTCGAGTAAAAACACGTGCGAGGTTTTGTGGGATGCGCATGCGCAGGTTTTTTGGGATGCGCATGCGCAGGTTTTTTGGGATGCGCATGGCTAGTCGAGCAAAAACACGTGCGAGAGGATGCATCCCGCAGGCTAGTCGAGTAAAAACACGTGCGAGAGGATGCATCCTGCAGGCTAGACGAGTAAAAACACGTGCGTGAGGATGCATCCCGCAGGCTAGTCGAGTAAAAACGTGCGAGAGGATGCATCCCGCAGGCTAGTCGAGTAAAAACACGTGCGAGAGGATGCATCCTGCAGGCTAGTCGAGTAAAAACACGTGCGAGGTTTTGTGGGATGCGCATGCGCAGGTTTTGTGGGATGCGCATGCGCAGGTTTTATGGGATGCGCATGGCTAGTCGAGCAAAAACACGTGCGAGAGGATGCATCCCGCAGGGTAGTCGAGTAAAAACACGTGCGAGGTTTTGTGGGATGCGCATGCGCAGGTTTTTTGGGATGCGCATGGCTAGTCGAGCAAAAACACGTGCGAGAGGATGCATCCCGCAGGGTAGTCGAGTAAAAACACGTGCAAGAGGATGCTTCCCGCAGGCTAGTCGAGTAAAAACACGTGGGAGAGGATGCATCCCGCAGGCTAGTCGAGTAAAAACACGTGCGAGAGGATGCTTCCCGCAGGCTAGTCGAGTAAAAACACGTGCGAGAGGATGCATCCCGCATGCTAGTCGAGTAAAAACACGTGCGAGAGGATGCGTCCCGCAGGCTAGTCGAGCAAAAACACGTGCGAGAGGATGCATTCCGCAGGCTAGCCGAGTAAAAACACGTGCGAGAGGATGCATCCCGCAGGCTAGTCGAGTAAAAACACGTGCGAGAGGATGCATCCCGCAGGCTAGTCGAGTAAAAACACGTGCGAGGTTTTGTGGGATGCGCATGCGCAGGTTTTGTGGGATGCGCATGCGCAGGTTTTTTGGGATGCGCATGGCTAGTCGAGCAAAAACACGTGCGAGAGGATGCATCCCGCAGGGTAGTCGAGTAAAAACACGTGCGAGAGGATGCATCCCGCAGGCTAGTCGAGCAAAAACACGTGCGAGAGGATGCATCCCGCAGGCTAGTCGAGTAAAAACACGTGCGAGAGGATGCATCCCGCAGGCTAGTCTAGTAAAAACACGTGCGAGGTTTTGTGGGATGCGCATGCGCAGGTTTTGTGGGATGCGCATGCGCAGGTTTTGTGGGATGCGCATGCGCAGGTTTTTTGGGATGCGCATGGCTAGTCGAGCAAAAACACGTGCGAGAGGATGCATCCCGCAGGGTAGTCGAGTAAAAACACGTGCGGGAGGATGCATCCCGCAGGCTAGTCGAGTAAAAACACGTGCGAGAGGATGCATCCCGCAGGCTAGTCGAGTAAAAACACGTGCGAGGTTTTGTGGGATGCGCATGCGCAGGTTTTGTGGGATGCGCATGCGCAGGTTTTTTGGGACGCGCATGGCTAGTCGAGCAAAAACACGTGCGAGAGGATGCATCCCGCAGGCTAGTCGAGTAAAAACACGTGCGAGAGGATGCATCCCGCAGGCTAGTCGAGTAAAAACACGTGCGAGAGGATGCATCCTGCAGGCTAGTCGAGTAAAAACACGTGCGAGGTTTTGTGGGATGCGCATGCGCAGGTTTTGTGGGATGCGCATGCGCAGGTTTTATGGGATGCGCATGGCTAGTCGAGCAAAAACACGTGCGAGAGGATGCATCCCGCAGGGTAGTCGAGTAAAAACACGTGCGAGAGGATGCATCCCGCAGGCTAGTCGAGTAAAAACACGTGCGAGAGGATGCATCCCGCAGGCTAGTCGAGTAAAAACACGTGCGAGAAGATGCATCCCGCAGGCCAGTCGAGTAAAAACACGTGCGAGGTTTTGTGGGATGCGCATGCGCAGGTTTTGTGGGATGCGCATGCGCAGGTTTTTTGGGATGCGCATGGCTAGTCGAGCAAAAACACGTGCGAGAGGATGCATCCCGCAGGGTAGTCGAGTAAAAACACGTGCGAGAGGATGCATCCCGCAGGCTAGTCGAGCAAAAACACGTGCGAGAGGATGCATCCCGCAGGCTAGTCGAGTAAAAACACGTGCGAGAGGATGCATCCCGCAGGCTAGTCGAGTAAAAACACGTGCGAGGTTTTGTGGGATGCGCATGCGCAGGTTTTGTGGGATGCGCATGCGCAGGTTTTTTGGGATGCGCATGCGCAGGTTTTGTGGGATGCGCATGCGCAGGTTTTTTGGGATGCGCATGCGCAGGTTTTTTGGGATGCGCATGCCTAGTCGAGCAAAAACACGTGCGAGAAGATGCATCCCGCAGGCTAGTCGAGTAAAAACACGTGCGAGGTTTTGTGGGATGCGCATGCGCAGGTTTTGTGGGATGCGCATGCGCAGGTTTTGTGGGATGCGCATGCGCAGGTTTTGTGGGATGCGCATGCGCAGGTTTTTTGGGATGCGCATGCGCAGGTTTTTTGGGATGCGCATGGCTAGTCGAGCAAAAACACGTGCGAGAGGATGCATCCCGCAGGCTAGTCGAGTAAAAACACGTGCGAGAGGATGCATCCCGCAGGCTAGTCGAGTAAAAACGTGCGAGAGGATGCATCCCGCAGGCTAGTCGAGTAAAAACACGTGCGAGAGGATGCATCCCGCAGGCTAGTCGAGTAAAAACACGTGCGAGGTTTTGTGGGATGCGCATGCGCAGGTTTTGTGGGATGCGCATGCGCAGGTTTTATGGGATGCGCATGGCTAGTCGAGCAAAAACACGTGCGAGAGGATGCATCCTGCAGGGTAGTCGAGTAAAAACACGTGCGAGGTTTTGTGGGATGCGCATGCGCAGGTTTTGTGGTATGCGCATGCGCAGGTTTTGTGGGATGCGCATGCGCAGGTTTTTTGGGATGCGCATGGCTAGTCGAGCAAAAACACGTGCGAGAGGATGCATCCCGCAGGGTAGTCGAGTAAAAACACGTGCAAGAGGATGCTTCCCGCAGGCTAGTCGAATAAAAACACGTGCGAGAGGATGCTTCCCGCAGGCTAGTCGAGTAAAAACACGTGCGAGAGGATGCATCCCGCATGCTAGTCGAGTAAAAACACGTGCGAGAGGATGCGTCCCGCAGGCTAGTCGAGCAAAAACACGTGCGAGAGGATGCATTCCGCAGGGTAGTCGAGTAAAAACACGTGCAAGAGGATGCTTCCCGCAGGGTAGTCGAGTAAAAACACGTGCGAGAGGATGCATCCCGCAGGCTAGTCGAGCAAAAACACGTGCGAGAGGATGCATCCCGCAGGCTAGTCGAGTAAAAACACGTGCGAGAGGATGCATCCCGCAGGCTAGTCGAGTAAAAACACGTGCGAGGTTTTGTGGGATGCGCATGCGCAGGTTTTGTGGGATGCGCATGCGCAGGTTTTTTGGGATGCGCATGGCTAGTCGAGCAAAAACACGTGCGAGAGGATGCATCCCGCAGGGTAGTCGAGTAAAAACACGTGCGAGAGGATGCATCCCGCAGGCTAGTCGAGCAAAAACACGTGCGAGAGGATGCATCCCGCAGGCTAGTCGAGTAAAAACACGTGCGAGAGGATGCATCCCGCAGGCTAGTCTAGTAAAAACACGTGCGAGGTTTTGTGGGATGCGCATGCGCAGGTTTTGTGGGATGCGCATGCGCAGGTTTTGTGGGATGCGCATGCGCAGGTTTTTTGGGATGCGCATGGCTAGTCGAGCAAAAACACGTGCGAGAGGATGCATCCCGCAGGGTAGTCGAGTAAAAACACGTGCGGGAGGATGCATCCGCAGGCTAGTCGAGTAAAAACACGTGCGAGAGGATGCATCCCGCAGGCTAGTCGAGTAAAAACACGTGCGAGGTTTTGTGGGATGCGCATGCGCAGGTTTTGTGGGATGCGCATGCGCAGGTTTTTTGGGACGCGCATGGCTAGTCGAGCAAAAACACGTGCGAGAGGATGCATCCCGCAGGCTAGTCGAGTAAAAACACGTGCGAGAGGATGCATCCCGCAGGCTAGTCGAGTAAAAACACGTGCGAGAGGATGCATCCTGCAGGCTAGTCGAGTAAAAACACGTGCGAGGTTTTGTGGGATGCGCATGCGCAGGTTTTGTGGGATGCGCATGCGCAGGTTTTATGGGATGCGCATGGCTAGTCGAGCAAAAACACGTGCGAGAGGATGCATCCCGCAGGGTAGTCGAGTAAAAACACGTGCGAGAGGATGCATCCCGCAGGCTAGTCGAGTAAAAACACGTGCGAGAGGATGCATCCCGCAGGCTAGTCGAGTAAAAACACGTGCGAGAAGATGCATCCCGCAGGCCAGTCGAGTAAAAACACGTGCGAGGTTTTGTGGGATGCGCATGCGCAGGTTTTGTGGGATGCGCATGCGCAGGTTTTTTGGGATGCGCATGGCTAGTCGAGCAAAAACACGTGCGAGAGGATGCATCCCGCAGGGTAGTCGAGTAAAAACACGTGCGAGAGGATGCATCCCGCAGGCTAGTCGAGCAAAAACACGTGCGAGAGGATGCATCCCGCAGGCTAGTCGAGTAAAAACACGTGCGAGAGGATGCATCCCGCAGGCTAGTCGAGTAAAAACACGTGCGAGGTTTTGTGGGATGCGCATGCGCAGGTTTTGTGGGATGCGCATGCGCAGGTTTTTTGGGATGCGCATGCGCAGGTTTTGTGGGATGCGCATGCGCAGGTTTTTTGGGATGCGCATGCGCAGGTTTTTTGGGATGCGCATGCCTAGTCGAGCAAAAACACGTGCGAGAAGATGCATCCCGCAGGCTAGTCGAGTAAAAACACGTGCGAGGTTTTGTGGGATGCGCATGCGCAGGTTTTGTGGGATGCGCATGCGCAGGTTTTGTGGGATGCGCCATGCGCAGGTTTTGTGGGATGCGCATGCGCAGGTTTTTTGGGATGCGCATGCGCAGGTTTTTTGGGATGCGCATGGCTAGTCGAGCAAAAACACGTGCGAGAGGATGCATCCCGCAGGCTAGTCGAGTAAAAACACGTGCGAGAGGATGCATCCCGCAGGCTAGTCGAGTAAAAACGTGCGAGAGGATGCATCCCGCAGGCTAGTCGAGTAAAAACACGTGCGAGAGGATGCATCCCGCAGGCTAGTCGAGTAAAAACACGTGCGAGGTTTTGTGGGATGCGCATGCGCAGGTTTTGTGGGATGCGCATGCGCAGGTTTTATGGATGCGCATGGCTAGTCGAGCAAAAACACGTGCGAGAGGATGCATCCTGCAGGGTAGTCGAGTAAAAACACGTGCGAGGTTTTGTGGGATGCGCATGCGCAGGTTTTGTGGTATGCGCATGCGCAGGTTTTGTGGATGCGCATGCGCAGGTTTTTTGGGATGCGCATGGCTAGTCGAGCAAAAACACGTGCGAGAGGATGCATCCCGCAGGGTAGTCGAGTAAAAACACGTGCAAGAGGATGCTTCCCGCAGGCTAGTCGAATAAAAACACGTGCGAGAGGATGCTTCCCGCAGGCTAGTCGAGTAAAAACACGTGCGAGAGGATGCATCCCGCATGCTAGTCGAGTAAAAACACGTGCGAGAGGATGCGTCCCGCAGGCTAGTCGAGCAAAAACACGTGCGAGAGGATGCATTCCGCAGGGTAGTCGAGTAAAAACACGTGCAAGAGGATGCTTCCCGCAGGGTAGTCGAGTAAAAACACGTGCGAGAGGATGCATCCCGCAGGCTAGTCGAGCAAAAACACGTGCGAGAGGATGCATCCCGCAGGCTAGTCGAGTAAAAACACGTGCGAGAGGATGCATCCCGCAGGCTAGTCGAGTAAAAACACGTGCGAGGTTTTGTGGGATGCGCATGCGCAGGTTTTGTGGATGCGCATGCGCAGGTTTTTTGGGATGCGCATGGCTAGTCGAGCAAAAACACGTGCGAGAGGATGCATCCCGCAGGGTAGTCGAGTAAAAACACGTGCGAGAGGATGCATCCCGCAGGCTAGTCGAGCAAAAACACGTGCGAGAGGATGCATCCCGCAGGCTAGTCGAGTAAAAACACGTGCGAGAGGATGCATCCCGCAGGCTAGTCGAGTAAAAACACGTGCGAGGTTTTGTGGGATGCGCATGCGCAGGTTTTGTGGGATGCGCATGCGCAGGTTTTTTGGGATGCGCATGCGCAGGTTTTGTGGGATGCGCATGCGCAGGTTTTTTGGGATGCGCATGCGCAGGTTTTTTGGGATGCGCATGCCTAGTCGAGCAAAAACACGTGCGAGAAGATGCATCCCGCAGGCTAGTCGAGTAAAAACACGTGCGAGGTTTTGTGGGATGCGCATGCGCAGGTTTTGTGGATGCGCATGCGCAGGTTTTGTGGGATGCGCATGCGCAGGTTTTGTGGGATGCGCATGCGCAGGTTTTTTGGGATGCGCATGCGCAGGTTTTTTGGATGCGCATGGCTAGTCGAGCAAAAACACGTGCGAGAGGATGCATCCCGCAGGCTAGTCGAGTAAAAACACGTGCGAGAGGATGCATCCCGCAGGCTAGTCGAGTAAAAACACGTGCGAGAGGATGCATCCTGCAGGCTAGACGAGTAAAAACACGTGCGTGAGGATGCATCCCGCAGGCTAGTCGAGTAAAAACGTGCGAGAGGATGCATCCCGCAGGCTAGTCGAGTAAAAACACGTGCGAGAGGATGCATCCTGCAGGCTAGTCGAGTAAAAACACGTGCGAGGTTTTGTGGGATGCGCATGCGCAGGTTTTGTGGGATGCGCATGCGCAGGTTTTATGGGATGCGCATGGCTAGTCGAGCAAAAACACGTGCGAGAGGATGCATCCCGCAGGGTAGTCGAGTAAAAACACGTGCGAGGTTTTGTGGGATGCGCATGCGCAGGTTTTTTGGGATGCGCATGGCTAGTCGAGCAAAAACACGTGCGAGAGGATGCATCCCGCAGGCTAGTCGAGTAAAAACACGTGCGAGAGGATGCATCCCGCAGGCTAGTCGAGCAAAAACACGTGCGAGAAGATGCATCCCGCAGGCTAGTCGAGTAAAAACACGTGCGAGGTTTTGTGGGATGCGCATGCGCAGGTTTTGTGGGATGCGCATGCGCAGGTTTTGTGGGATGCGCATGCGCAGGTTTTGTGGGATGCGCATGCGCAGGTTTTTTGGGATGCGCATGCGCAGGTTTTTTGGGATGCGCATGGCTAGTCGAGCAAAAACACGTGCGAGAGGATGCATCCCGCAGGCTAGTCGAGTAAAAACACGTGCGAGAGGATGCATCCCGCAGGCTAGTCGAGTAAAAACACGTGCGAGAGGATGCATCCTGCAGGCTAGACGAGTAAAAACACGTGCGTGAGGATGCATCCCGCAGGCTAGTCGAGTAAAAACGTGCGAGAGGATGCATCCCGCAGGCTAGTCGAGTAAAAAACACGTGCGAGAGGATGCATCCTGCAGGCTAGTCGAGTAAAAACACGTGCGAGGTTTTGTGGGATGCGCATGCGCAGGTTTTGTGGGATGCGCATGCGCAGGTTTTATGGGATGCGCATGGCTAGTCGAGCAAAAACACGTGCGAGAGGATGCATCCCGCAGGGTAGTCGAGTAAAAACACGTGCGAGGTTTTGTGGGATGCGCATGCGCAGGTTTTTTGGGATGCGCATGGCTAGTCGAGCAAAAACACGTGCGAGAGGATGCATCCCGCAGGCTAGTCGAGTAAAAACACGTGCGAGAGGATGCATCCCGCAGGCTAGTCGAGTAAAAACACGTGCGAGAAGATGCATCCCGCAGGCTAGTCGAGTAAAAACACGTGCGAGGTTTTGTGGGATGCGCATACGCAGGTTTTGTGGGATGCGCATGCGCAGGTTTTTTGGGATGCGCATGCGCAGGTTTTTTGGGATGCGCATGGCTAGTCGAGCAAAAACACGTGCGAGAGGATGCATCCCGCAGGCTAGTCGAGTAAAAACACGTGCGAGAGGATGCATCCTGCAGGCTAGACGAGTAAAAACACGTGCGTGAGGATGCATCCCGCAGGCTAGTCGAGTAAAAACGTGCGAGAGGATGCATCCCGCAGGCTAGTCGAGTAAAAACACGTGCGAGAGGATGCATCCTGCAGGCTAGTCGAGTAAAAACACGTGCGAGGTTTTGTGGGATGCGCATGCGCAGGTTTTGTGGGATGCGCATGCGCAGGTTTTTTGGGATGCGCATGGCTAGTCGAGCAAAAACACGTGCGAGAGGATGCATCCCGCAGGGTAGTCGAGTAAAAACACGTGCAAGAGGATGCTTCCCGCAGGCTAGTCGAGTAAAAACACGTGGGAGAGGATGCATCCCGCAGGCTAGTCGAGTAAAAACACGTGCGAGAGGATGCTTCCCGCAGGCTAGTCGAGTAAAAACACGTGCGAGAGGATGCATCCCGCATGCTAGTCGAGTAAAAACACGTGCGAGAGGATGCGTCCCGCAGGCTAGTCGAGCAAAAACACGTGCGAGAGGATGCATTCCGCAGGCTAGCCGAGTAAAAACACGTGCGAGAGGATGCATCCCGCAGGCTAGTCGAGTAAAAACACGTGCGAGAGGATGCATCCGCAGGCTAGTCGAGTAAAAACACGTGCGAGGTTTTGTGGGATGCGCATGCGCAGGTTTTGTGGATGCGCATGCGCAGGTT